>NW_007523398.1:0-227 GCF_000475195.1 Diaphorina citri
ATTATGTATGTATATGCAATCAATTGTACATTGTACACGCTATGTGACAATGGGTATGTATTAGAGGACCTATATCTATCTACCTGTAGGAAGAGATAGAAAATTTCAAGGTCACAAATGCAATCGTTGATAAGAGCGGAGTTAGGAGAAGCACGTTGTATGAAAAGAGGAAAGATTTTTTTTTCTTTCTTAGGGGTATGTTATATAAAATAGAGACACGATGACTT
>NW_007523399.1:0-227 GCF_000475195.1 Diaphorina citri
TGAGAATCTGAGAAACAAAATATTCTGAAATAAACCAACTCATTATTGTTATTATTCACAAAAATGCGACTTTTTTTTTATTTCGAAAACACAGAAATATATTTTTGAAAATTTCTAAAAGGATATAATTCTATTACAAAAATATTTTCCAAGTGAACGAAGTTGGACTTGACATCTAAATAGTTCAACTCTATGCAGATTCACAATCACTGGATAACATCAACTGA
>NW_007523400.1:0-227 GCF_000475195.1 Diaphorina citri
GAACCCCAATGAGCATTAGGTAGTTATAGGTACTTCAAAAAGGATTATTACCCTTTACATCCTTACCATTAAAAAAAACTCCATTATTACACATTAGTATTTTTACGTGAACTCTTTATTTAATTAATAACATAACAAATGAATTTATGGCAAAACAATGGGTTTCCACAAAGAACTAACATAGAGACTTAATGTAAGGTTAGCTAATCCTCTGAATGACATCCATG
>NW_007523401.1:0-227 GCF_000475195.1 Diaphorina citri
GGACTCCTTAGGGCCTTGTAGGATGTCACTAACCCATTTTTTTCTTCCAGGAATTTTTGGTATTCCTTTTGCTTTCAATTTACGTTTCAAATTGACAGTGATTGGGATACTGGTAAATTATGTGTTAACATGCAAGTACACCCAATATTAATTACCTATTGTTTTTAACCAAATATGGGGGTATAATAATAACTGCTACTTGCATCTTACTATGACTGAAAGATTTA
>NW_007523402.1:0-227 GCF_000475195.1 Diaphorina citri
ACGAAAAAATGAGCTGGTCCCTTGGATTCTCGTTTATCCAGGTTCGACTGTATTTTGTTTATCTGTTTTTAATACCTAATAGGTATGTTACCTATCACCTATCGTACCTATGTACATATCGTACCTATGTGATTTCGCGATTATGTTCACGGATTTCGCGATTATGTTCGCGGATTTCGCGATTATGTTCGCGGATTTCGCAATTTTGTTCGCGGATTTGGCGATTA
>NW_007523403.1:0-227 GCF_000475195.1 Diaphorina citri
TACCTGATACCTGATGAGCACACACACTATCAAGTCTGACAGGTAGACCTAATCAGGTCTACCTGATAGTGAGTGGCTGGCGTAAGCAAAAAAAAGAGATAGGCAATATCGCTTTAGCCGTGACGATATGGATAATGAAGATGTTGCTCTTCACAGAACAAAGATCTCGAGCATGGATCAACAGAACTTGTCAATTGTTTCTAGTACTTGGAAATCGGCGATTTCTA
>NW_007523404.1:0-227 GCF_000475195.1 Diaphorina citri
GGTCCAAGGACGCGACTGTAACAATTTGGTAAAAATCGGATAATCACCCATCCAGATATTAACCAAAGTAATTGTTGCAACTCTTTCAAGGGCGGTGGTTAATGTACTGACCACCTTTTTAGAGCGCAGTAGGGGCAGATATTTTCAATCTTGTGGAACCTTTCAGAGAGCTCTAGCGAAATTTTGAGAAACTACTAGCAAAGTTACTGATTATTTCAATTTTACGT
>NW_007523405.1:0-227 GCF_000475195.1 Diaphorina citri
TAATTTCCATTCTAAGTTTGAAATTGACGGTAATCATAAACAACATCCGTTTTGGCAAAGCATTAGAAATCGTAACAATATTCGGGCGCGCGTTCAAATTGGCAATCAATTAAATTTAAAAATTTACATAGGAGTAATTACGATCGATTGAACTTGTATCCAAGAAAATAAAAACATACCTACTAGAATTCTCTCAATACCAGTGGTTCTCAAAGAATACTTTGAAC
>NW_007523406.1:0-227 GCF_000475195.1 Diaphorina citri
CTCCTTACCTAAAGGTTCCTTAATATGTCCGCGTCTCCCATATTTAGTTCTGAGCTCCACAGGTTTAAACCACTCAATATCTTCTCTGTTGAAAAACATGAACCATACCCTCCTTAATAATATTTCTCCTTACCTGAAGGCTCCTTAATAACAACTCCTTACCTAAAGGTTCCTTAATATGTCCGCGTCTCCCATATTTAGTTCTGAGCTCCACAGGTTTGAACCAC
>NW_007523407.1:0-227 GCF_000475195.1 Diaphorina citri
GAAATTTTATTGACAATCCATGTATGTCAAAAGATGGGTATCCTTTTATTTATAATCTTGCATACTTACATAGTACATTCATGTTTTTTTTTCCTCTATAAATCTGTTCAACATTAACCTACGTGTAGACACTTTAAATTTTATACTATTCAAGATTTCAATGTTTGCATAAGAAGTAAAAATGGAGTCAACTTTTGAATGAATTTAGAAACTGTTAAGTGGTGGAT
>NW_007523408.1:0-227 GCF_000475195.1 Diaphorina citri
CTGGATGGGTGACTTACCCAGACAGGCTACAGGTCTATCAGTCTCCAGCTTCTCAATTCTTCCCATTGATGTTCTAGGGTGATTTAGTTCCAATATGTATACAATACCTCCTGTTACTTAAGTTAAACAACGTTGTGTGTGGTTACTACCTGGATGGGTGACTTACCCAGACAGGCTACAGGTCTATCAGTCTCCAGCTTCTCAATTCTTCCCATTGATGTTCTAGG
>NW_007523409.1:0-227 GCF_000475195.1 Diaphorina citri
GATAGAAGATTTACTTTCGAACAACATGTAAAATATACAAAAACGAAGGGTCAAAAAGCACTCAACATTCTAAAAATATTGTCCCACCCGGTATGGGGTCTGAATAGAAAATTATTGTTGAGAATCTACCAAGCCTACGTTCGCCCTATTATTGACTATGGGTGCATCCTGTATGATTCTGCGAGTGAGAAATTACTACAGAAACTGGAACCTGTACAAAACGCTGC
>NW_007523410.1:0-227 GCF_000475195.1 Diaphorina citri
ACCTCTCGCGGACCACCTGAAACCTTCTCGCGGACCACTAGTGGTCCACGGACCATAGGTTAAGAATGGCTGATCTAATATCATACTGATCAACTGATCTATTCTACTCTATTTCATCTGACGTGGAATGGACGTAAGTCCCTACTTAGTACTTACCTGAAATTTCAGATCTTCGTTTTCTTCTTTAATTTTGGCTAACTGGCAAACTAGTTCCACTCGGGATTTGG
>NW_007523411.1:0-227 GCF_000475195.1 Diaphorina citri
CAGATAAATGTGTTAATTTTTGTGCATGTGCGTGGATTTGCAAGAAAAGTAGTGCGTTAAGTGCGTAGTGCATAGTAGTAGGCAATAAAATTAATGCAAACAATGTTGTGCCATGAGGAAATAATTCGAATTTGAAAATTGTCACAATCAACTGATTCCATTTTTTCCCATCTATTTACGAGTGCTCTGTGACATTTTAGACATTTATAGAAAGTGCATCGATTTTG
>NW_007523412.1:0-227 GCF_000475195.1 Diaphorina citri
ATGATCCAATCAAATGGAGTCAGAGCCAAGAATAGCGCTGAAATGCGATGCAGTAAACAAGGAAGAGTCCATGTATAGAAAATGCATCCACAGTAATTCACTGGAAGATAAGTCGTAGAATGATGTGACTTGGCCGCTTCCTACCTGTGCTTTCCTATTCCTACGAGATTATCGAACAGTTGCTCAATAAGTCCATTATGGTTGGCCTAGAAAAAGACAGGTCTATC
>NW_007523413.1:0-227 GCF_000475195.1 Diaphorina citri
CACATTTCCGTTTTCACCCACTACTTTGCTGCCTGATCCAATCCATTGGGTGTCACTGATGCCAAGTAAGTTGATGTTTAATCTCTCCATTTCTTTTAGTGTATTTTCTAGTTTACCAGGCGCATACAAACTTCGGACATTCCAAGTACCAATCTTCATGGCTGAACCGGAGATTCTTCGCACCCCCCGACCATCTAAGGTCTGCCGGGAACTAGGGGCCATTGTAT
>NW_007523414.1:0-227 GCF_000475195.1 Diaphorina citri
ATCTTCAGTCCCAAATTCCCAGAAGTTCATCCATATTCTTAACAAAAGGATAAAGAGGATTTCCTCATCTCAGACGTTCAGAAAGGAAGTTGGACCATTTCCTAGAACTCTAGTAGACAAAATGATAGCCCAGCACCCAACATCTACTCGTGTTTCTTACTGAGGAATGCTCTTGAAGTCTGAATTGTTTGTCTATCTATTTCCTTTCAAATCTAGGTCGATAAGTC
>NW_007523415.1:0-227 GCF_000475195.1 Diaphorina citri
TCTCATGAACGCCATCCTATTGTCAGCTGTTGGATGCCTCCTGAGGGCACGAAGGTACTTGCGTCTGTTCTGGATAGCAACCTTGATCTCGTCATCCCACCACGGGACAGGAAGACGATTAGGAGGCAGCTTTTTCTCAGGAATAGCATCATTAGCGGCCGATAGAATGACATTATTAAACAATGAAAGAGTACCATCAATGTCGGAACTGTCGATAGGAAAATCAA
>NW_007523416.1:0-227 GCF_000475195.1 Diaphorina citri
ACAATAGCCCGTCCCTTATACCTTTTTTTATTACTATCGTAATAATAAAGGAAGGACGGGCTAAAAAGGGAGGGAGAGAACAGAGAAATAAGAATAAGTTGATAAAGGAAAGAAATTGAGGAAAGGTGGGTGAGAGAGAAATAATTACTAACCTGGTAATCCGTTCGCATATTTTCTTCTTCTTGAAGACTCGACTAAACTTGGCATTTTCATGTTGCTCAGTACGG
>NW_007523417.1:0-227 GCF_000475195.1 Diaphorina citri
GAAAAAGGGATCAAGTTGAAAAGTCGCTAAAGAGAGATAAAATATTTGGCGAGGAACTTTCAGAATCCTTCTCCTCCTCTTCTTCTTTTCGTCCTCCACCTCCTCCTTTTTTTTTCTCTTCTATTTTTTTTCCTCCTCTCCTTTTCTTTATATTTTGCCTCCTCCTTCTCTTCCTTTTCCTCCCCTCCTCGTCCTACTCCTTCCATCAAACATAGCCCCCATCATTT
>NW_007523418.1:0-227 GCF_000475195.1 Diaphorina citri
TTCAATCAAAATAGCCAAGTATGAAGATTTACGGCGACAACTCAAGCATATCTACAATACAAACAACGTCTCCATACTTCCTATAGTCATAACATCTAATGGACTTATACATAAAAACACAATCATAAACCTAGAAAAGTTAAAAATACCAAACGCCAGAAATGTTGTCAAGAAATGTCAAAGATCAGTGATCATTTCAACAACAGGAATAGTCAGAAGAGTGCTAG
>NW_007523419.1:0-227 GCF_000475195.1 Diaphorina citri
ACACCTCTTCCTCACGAGGCACAGGATAATGTTTACAAAGGTTAAGGCACAAGTCACGAGAGATATGGGGGCGCAGTCGATTCAGTGGGAACCTTGCTTCTCCTAGGAAGTCGTGTCCATACTTATCATCATCTAGCACTAAGATGTGGAGGGACTGCAGGGACAAGTCCGTCTCTGAAACGCTGTAGAACGTCAACTTTTCATGAAACTCTGGGTTGATGGTTCTC
>NW_007523420.1:0-227 GCF_000475195.1 Diaphorina citri
ATTTCTCAAAATTTTGTGGTCCTCCATGAAAATTGTATTTGATGTGTGGACGAGGCTCCTTGATAAGAAGAAAAAAAATGTAAACAAACTGCGTGTGTTGTGTTGGAGATATTTGGAATTTTGGATCGATGGTGTCTTGTCTGCATCTCTCCGATTTTATTTCTGAATTTCTGATCAAGAGCCAAGAATCAAGCTGTATTCTTGTGGAAGTTCCTAGCAATATTTCA
>NW_007523421.1:0-227 GCF_000475195.1 Diaphorina citri
GCTTGACTTGCAGCTCCTTCATAACCACTTCCATAACTTGCAGCATTAGAATGACTTGCACTTCCAGATAATCCTCCATAACCTTGAGCACTAGCTGCTGCATTTACTTTACTTGCAACTCCAGTTAATGCTTGTTGATAGCTTCCAGAACCAGCTACAGCATTAGCTTGACTTGCAGCTCCTTCAAAACCATTTCCATAACTTTGAGCACCAGCTGCAGCATTAGC
>NW_007523422.1:0-227 GCF_000475195.1 Diaphorina citri
CTGCAATTGCCATTTCTAATTGACACAACTTCTCAGGGCTAGTTAGACATAATTTTGTCTTAAGACAAAGATCTTCTACTTCTTCTGGATAGCTATGGACCACTCCGTATTATTGTGCACTATACAGTGTACTAACTATAAATAAATACATAGCTCAACGAGCACTAAACATCTCATGTACGTTATGTACTGAGTCCATATAAGAGATATTATAGCGAGTATTTACT
>NW_007523423.1:0-227 GCF_000475195.1 Diaphorina citri
GAAAGAAAGTACAAAAGCCATCTCGGGAGAATTCAGCCTCTCGAAACCATTGCACCTGTCGTGTGACTGCGCCAAAAAATAGACTGAAACATGAGGAACGTCTTGCTATTATCCTGGCGTTGCTTATCATTCCGTTTATCCCGGCGTCGAATTTATTCTTCTACGTCGGGTTTGTTCTGGCGGAGAGAGTCCTGTATATTCCTAGTGTAGGATACTGCTACCTGGTG
>NW_007523424.1:0-227 GCF_000475195.1 Diaphorina citri
TAAACGAACCATATGCTAAGGACTAACGGCATGATAAGGAATAAGCACCTTTAGAACTTCATAATTTGTGGGAATTCTTTAGGTAAAAATTAATAATGTAAAAAAATGTAAATGCAGTTTCTTTGTGTTATTATGTCACAACTGTGGTACTCACTCCAGCATTGTAGGATTTTCCCAATATCTCAATAATCCTAAAATCCAATGTTTACCTACCATGCTGGCACCGG
>NW_007523425.1:0-227 GCF_000475195.1 Diaphorina citri
TACATAGGTATTCTTTAACCACGATCGAATAAACTACGGGCTAAAAAATTCCCGGAGGGACGGACCCAGCTTGTTTTATATAAATATAACCTTTAATTTATTACTAGTTAATAGGTTATTACTTAACGAATAATGTCATATTTTTTATGTCCTATGCTTTTAATTTGCTATGATCTCATCACTCAATTTTCAGATGAATCTTATAATGCTGTTGTAAATGCTTATTC
>NW_007523426.1:0-227 GCF_000475195.1 Diaphorina citri
GATAGACAAAAAGAAATACAAAAACTCATGCTTGCTAGGACCCATGGGTATCATATGTGATAGACGTAGTGTATATCATATGTGATAGACACGGTCTCCTGTGAAAATGAAATACGATTTTTTTCCTGGGAGACCTGGGTATCATATATGATAGACGAAAAAAAATAAGGAAAAAATAGCTTGGTCTCCTGGGGTATTTTCATAAAAATGGCTTGGTACGGAATGGG
>NW_007523427.1:0-227 GCF_000475195.1 Diaphorina citri
ACAAAAATCGTCATTAATTAGACTGGCTTTAACATGATCTTGGAGTTGGACTTGGAAATTAAATCCTAATTTTAGAACTAAGTCACGCAAACCAAACAACGTTTTGCAAACTCAAGATCTCCACTTGTCTGCTTATATCGAAGTATGGAGTGTAGGGATGGGTAAATATTCTCTGAGTCGATTCAAAGAGTCGAATATTTCAAAAGAATCGTGAATCGCGATTCTTA
>NW_007523428.1:0-227 GCF_000475195.1 Diaphorina citri
TGCATTACACACACTGCATACTAATTGTTTTCTGTTCCGAATGAATATCACATATCGCACAAAACATTTACAACCTAGAACCTAGTACTTCAATTTTCTTACCATAATTTATGCCCGTGCATTCTCTCCTAGTTTGAAAACTCTAATTGTAAATTTATGCAAATCAACGTTTTAAGATAAAACCCAACGGAATAATAGAATTACAATTAAATTATATTTTGGAGAAC
>NW_007523429.1:0-227 GCF_000475195.1 Diaphorina citri
GGTAGCCTGAAGTGACACAAGGAGGTAGCCTGAAGTGACACAAGGAGGTAGCCTGAAGTGACACAAGGAGGTAGCCTGGTATTCCAGTGTTGAAACGCCTCATTCGGAAAAATAAAACATGTACAAATCGCTAAGTATCGCCAGGCACTCGGTTAGCCCAGTGGTAACGCGTTTGCTTGCCATGCAGAAGGTCCCGGGTTCGAATTCCACCATAGGAAAAAAATTGG
>NW_007523430.1:0-227 GCF_000475195.1 Diaphorina citri
AGTTTACTTTTATACTTATGGTACTTACTTTTCCATGTCTGGAAAAACAAATTTCAACAACAAATATTGTGCTAGTGTATTGCAGTCTTGACAAGACTGCAATGTCTTGATTGGGGTTTCATTGGGTGATAAGTATTACTTTTATGATGGGTATTTATTTTTTCCTTATTTCCACATGTGTTTAAAAATGAAACCCTATACCACCATACTACCAATACATCACGATT
>NW_007523431.1:0-227 GCF_000475195.1 Diaphorina citri
CATGCACCTTGTTAGTAATAGTTCTAGTAGTGCCCCATTAGTATTGTTCCAATGAGAGCACAATGTCATCAATCATATCCTATTCAATTGGAATGAGGTGAGAGAGAAGTCAGACAGGAGAGGTGACAGATTCAAATATTGAAACAAATGTTGACCTCCAAGATATTGCTGATCATTAGGTAGATTTACTACGAAAAAAAGTGCTCATATACCAGCTTACAGTTCAA
>NW_007523432.1:0-227 GCF_000475195.1 Diaphorina citri
CTGAGTGTAGGCTTGCTACATAGCTAATAATACGTTACCTAGCCATTCTAAAATAACTTTGCTACCTGAATGTAGGTTTGCTCTCTTTGTAACAACCCCCTTTTGACGAGTGTGAAGAGTTCCATAAGAAAACACCAGTGGCTGTAGGTATTTATAGCAATTCGGTATGGTACATATATGGATACTGGATAGGTATAGGTAGTTAGGTATACTTAACACCTATGTAG
>NW_007523433.1:0-227 GCF_000475195.1 Diaphorina citri
GCCATGCCCTAAGATATAACTTTATTTATTTTTCGGAATGAGCATCCCAATAATTTTATGACTATTTTATCGTGTAACATGATGTAGGTATAAATGTATATTCTTTCTTGAAGAGGTGTCCTATCCCATTAATAATAGAGTTGTTTTATTAGGGGGCTTCTTTTCTGGCGATCTTTTTGTCATACACCTGTGATAAAACTGTCGGTCATTCACTTGAGATGTCAATG
>NW_007523434.1:0-227 GCF_000475195.1 Diaphorina citri
CATACATGCAAAAGTTTAGGTGGTGTCAATTTTTTTCTAATAATTAAGAGTATAACATAATGCTTCTTAATACCTCCTATGTTAAAATATTAAAATAAACATGTTTTTTTTATTTTGAGTTCACTACTAAATCTTTGTCTATTTATTTTAGTACGTGTAGAAATGCTGCTGGAAAAAAGGCAGAATTTTCCAAGCTAAACGTTTAGCTTGGAAAACTCTATCTTTTT
>NW_007523435.1:0-227 GCF_000475195.1 Diaphorina citri
TACAGGTAACTAATTAATTAGTTTTACAATGGCTAGGTAGTAGGTTTCTAGTTTTTAACCAATAAATCCTTCTTCCTAGGGACCTTCTGCATGGCATCCGCGCATCTGCATGTGGCATCTGCATGGCAATCCGAGAGAGAGAGAGAGAAAGAGAGAGAGAGAGAGAGGGAGAGAGAGAGAGAGAGAGAGAGAGAGAGAGAGAGAGAGAGAGAGAGAGAGAGAGAGAG
>NW_007523436.1:0-227 GCF_000475195.1 Diaphorina citri
TTCACTTTTACCTCCATCTCCACTTTCACCTCCACCTCCATTTTCACCTCCACCTCCACTTCCAATAGGTTAGGTTAGTTCAGGTTAGGTTAAATTAGGTTAGATTAGGTTGGGTTGGGTTAGGTTAGGTTGGGTTGGGTTAAGTTAGATTGGGTTGGGTTAAGTTAGGTTAGATTAGGTTGGGTTGGGTTGGGTTAGGTTAGGTTGGGTTAAGTTAGGTTGGGTTG
>NW_007523437.1:0-227 GCF_000475195.1 Diaphorina citri
AGGTGCTCAAAGTCAGCAACTTGTCCTTCCAACTCAATACAGTGTTCCAGAACAAACCGGTTTCACATCTGCTCAAAGAAATGCTGCATCCAGCGCTACTTCTTCAAGCGCCTCTGCTTCCAGTGGCCAGAACATCTTCTCCCCCTACGCTACAACATCCCATTCCTCATCTTCCACTGCTCACAGCTCCTCTGTCCTAAACACCCCCAGCATTTCATCAAGTTCTT
>NW_007523438.1:0-227 GCF_000475195.1 Diaphorina citri
TCATCAACATTATCAATTTCATCATCGGGTTGATCAATATTTTCATGGTCAGAATCGCCATCACAGTACACCAAGTCTCGAATATTGTTAATTTGCTCGGTTGACAGTTTCTTCATTTTGATGATGTGGCGTCTCTGGTTTGCTAATTTATTAGGGTCAATATTTAATCTGACGGTTGGATTTCGGCTTCTCCATACAGAATAGATATCCTTCTGTGATGCATTTCC
>NW_007523439.1:0-227 GCF_000475195.1 Diaphorina citri
GGAATATCTGGAGAGGGACATCACGTCGGAGAACTTGGCCAATATCAAGCAGCAGGTGCAGGACAAATACAGGTTAGTGGAAATCCAGTTGAAATACAAGTAGCAAGTAGTGTTGTTGTTGTAGCGGCTTTAGCTTTCGCCGAATGGTGTTGGCAGAGTAAAGGAAAGACATCTTTTTGTATCTGCCATACACCGGGGTGATGGTCTCTAGCCATGTTTAATTGGCT
>NW_007523440.1:0-227 GCF_000475195.1 Diaphorina citri
TACCTACCAGATAAGTTTTTTTCGGTGCTCACTAGGTCACGATTATAATTGATTTTTTCTCCTCTTTCGACGATCATAATCAATTAGATTAATCGATAATCATAATCAATTAGGTATCTTGGAGTCGAACCACATCTATTAGGACTTGAGATACCAGACACACGTCATCGCGTTGTATTGTTCTTGGAATATGATCAATGATGATGGTAGAACAACTAGAGATAAAG
>NW_007523441.1:0-227 GCF_000475195.1 Diaphorina citri
AACATAATCTCATAAATCATGGCAATCCCGTCGTCCTCATCAAACACGGACGATGCAGAAATGTACCAGCTGGCATCTGCAGAGTTGCAGCGTCTCCAGAGACAATACCGGATCATGGAACGAGATAGAGAGGCGTACCAGGATGAAATGAGGATCAGCATAGCCAAGCAACGCAGGATAATAGACATGTTGAGCCGGGAGAAACAAGAACTGCTACTAGCAGCCAG
>NW_007523442.1:0-227 GCF_000475195.1 Diaphorina citri
ATCTATACTTACAATTGATTTCAAAATTTGTGATCTCCTAGGAGAACTGCTTGCCAGGACAATTTTCAAATTGTTCAATTGGCCCATATATGGTTCAAGCATGGTTGCTGACTGGTTAGTCAGTGCTGAAAGAAAAAGAAGAAAAAAAGAGGTTAATTATTACTGTTAAAATGGATATGGTGTTCCCCTGAGGCCCAACCATACAGCCAACATTCCATATTTACTCA
>NW_007523443.1:0-227 GCF_000475195.1 Diaphorina citri
CTCGCCTGATAAACAGGAGGGCCTGGGTTCAATCCCAGCCGAGGGATGGAATTTAATCCTCAATGTAATTTGAGAATTCGAAATAATAGTAGTAGCCTACTGCTGGAGTAAAGGGACTTTCCAGTCCTATGCCAACAGTAGAAATAACATTTTTTTCTTCTTCTTATCTGAAAATCAGCCTAACTAGAAATTCAAAGACAGTGTTAAGTTGATACCAGAAAAATAAT
>NW_007523444.1:0-227 GCF_000475195.1 Diaphorina citri
CTAATCACTGTAGAAATCATTATTTTCTAAATTTAACAAACTGTCATCAAGGTTACCTTTAGAATTCTATCTGACTCAAGAACTTCATGTAGCTTTCCATCAAACATGATCAGTGGACAAGAGTAGACATCGAAAATGAATATTTTTCCGTTCTGAAGAGCCAATGATACAAGTGAGACCTTGCCGTCAACACCAAGATCCATGCCTTCCAAATCAAGACCCACTTT
>NW_007523445.1:0-227 GCF_000475195.1 Diaphorina citri
GTGTTAGTAGTACTATGGAGAGTTTGCTCAAACTCTGCTTCATTTTTACAAATCCGAGTTTCCAGAGGAGGTGAATCATCATCGTCTGCAACAATTTCAATTAATTTGATAAATAACAATACCCCCTCAAAGGTCTCTCTCTCTCTCTTTCTTTCAAAATTGACTTCCTTTAACTATGAAAACTGATCAATTAAAAATTTCAGAATTTTCGCTGACAGCCTTAAATT
>NW_007523446.1:0-227 GCF_000475195.1 Diaphorina citri
GTAAATGCTGAGAACTTTGAGAAGCCAGGAGTGGGGAATTGAATCGTAACATTTTTTGTAGTCAATCCAACCGACAGAAATATTTCGATTCTTCTCCTTTGCATGTTTTGTCACTATTGTGTCAATCACAAGAAGTTCCTTACTACCTTTTGCCTTCTTTCTGATCCCATTCTGTTCTTGGGCCAAGATATTGTTTTCAGAGACATGCTTGTAAATCTTTGTCTTTA
>NW_007523447.1:0-227 GCF_000475195.1 Diaphorina citri
GTATATTTAGCTTCCTGGTCGATTGACACATGTTTTGCTCGTTGCAGGAATTTGAGAGCAAGCAAACCAGAAGCAAAGGAATTTTAGGAATCTTAATAGATTTATTAATCCATTATTTATAAGTAATTTGTGATCTCATTAATCAGTCTTAATTAATTATTTAACATTCTATTGATAAGAGACATACCTACATAAAAATCCAACTCTGAGGCGTAGGTGTAGGTACG
>NW_007523448.1:0-227 GCF_000475195.1 Diaphorina citri
AACTATGGAAAACCCTTTTGAAAAATGGAAAATCTCAATTTCCAGACAAACCATTGCAAAATTTTACCGGCCAGCCCGGTTTTAATTAAATAGCTCTCAATGAGCAGAACAATCCTGTGAAAACCGTTTGTCTTTATCCAATGCCGTTTTCCGGAAAACTCCGGAAAACCCTTGTGAAAAATGGAAAATCTCGATTTCCAGACAAACCGTTGCAAAATTTTTACCGG
>NW_007523449.1:0-227 GCF_000475195.1 Diaphorina citri
CCAAAGCCACCTTATCATCTAATAGATGGCGGTGGTGAATGATTGCTAAGAAATTGACAATGCGGAATGAAAAATAGGTTTAACTTGCAATGATTGTACAAATAATCAACAGGAAACAAAATTATGTTTCCAGATAACTTCTCTTTCTCTTGAAGTCTTGACACAATTATGCATCGTCTGTTTTACAAGTATACTATGTTCTTTTCATGTTCGTAATTTTCATAATT
>NW_007523450.1:0-227 GCF_000475195.1 Diaphorina citri
GAACTAAGGTTATGGTATGAGAATCGAAGGGAGAAGGAGTGGATAAGAGAAAGCCAGTCGTTCCGAGAACGAAGTTTGAGATAAAGTTCACCCCGCGCAGGAATCGAACCCTCGACCTAACGCTAGGAAACTTGCGATAATAAACGTATGGACCACCCTGTATACATACCCACTTTCCCCTTCTTTCCACCAGTGTTTTATTGGGATCAATACGGTTTATTAGGAAT
>NW_007523451.1:0-227 GCF_000475195.1 Diaphorina citri
TACCGTTGGTACCTACCTAAGGCCAGCCACTATCCGGTAGACCTGACCAGGCCGGCCTCTCAGGTCTAACTGATAGTGATAGTGTGTGTGCTCATCAGGTAGATCTGACAGAAGGACATTTTCAGCAGTACCTGTCAGGTCCACCTGATAGAGTGGCTGGCCTAAGGTGTATTTTCCGTTCAGGAAAACTGACCATTGGAAAATTGACCACTGCTCTAATGGGAACT
>NW_007523452.1:0-227 GCF_000475195.1 Diaphorina citri
AAACCGCGGATACCGCGAACAAACCGCGGATACCGCGAACAAACCGCGGATACCGCGAACAAACCGCGGATATCGCGAGCCAACCGCGAATACCACGAGCAAACCGCGAATAGGTGACTCATCACAGATGAATCGATGAGGACCTTCCGCTTATGAAAATGAAGGGGAAATGAGTAAATTAATTTCAAACTTCAAACCTATGGTCAAAATGTAGGAGAATCCTCCCC
>NW_007523453.1:0-227 GCF_000475195.1 Diaphorina citri
AAGCATAGTCTCAAGGCATTTGATTGGTCAATTTTGACTTGAGACTGATCTAAGAACGATCATTCTTGTTCATAAATCCGAGTGTAAATAAGACATAAACTGGACTCGAACCACCAACCTTCTCATTCAAAGTCCACCACGTTAACCAGTACACCACTGAGGTTGGTTACTTGGTTAGCACGATACTTTACATAATAGCTTCAACTACACGTGATTATATGAACATC
>NW_007523454.1:0-227 GCF_000475195.1 Diaphorina citri
TGGCGTAGGCACTGGTGTGAAAGCCGGCTATGAAGAATAGGAACACTTGGGCTACGATGCAGTCCAGAGTGATAGCTGTGAATGAAACCACACAAAAACACAAATGTGAAAAAAAAAAAAAAAATGCCAAGTTCTTATCCAAAAATGTCGGCCTATAAAAGTGGTGAGATCAGAAAATTAAGGCCAAGTATTCATTCCCAGTTTTTCGAAATGTGGAAATGGTAGTG
>NW_007523455.1:0-227 GCF_000475195.1 Diaphorina citri
AAGGTACATAATTTTCTCAAAGATCAGGTGAAAATATTGACTCGTTTAGAAGCACCTACATCTGGTCCTAGCAAGGTCGTTGCTTCTACTAGCCAGAAAACTTCTCCCCCTAACAAAGGTAAGGTTGGTCAAACATTCATGGTAAAACATTCGGATTCGTCTTCTTGTCAATTTTGTAAAATGACACCTGCTCATCCTCTATTTAGTTGTAGACATTTCTTAGATAA
>NW_007523456.1:0-227 GCF_000475195.1 Diaphorina citri
AACTACATATTTATGACATAGAGCCGAAAAAACTTGTTTTCGAATCGCAGTCCTCATCGCGCCTTTAACATGAAACATGTTTGATACATGTTTATTGTTACATTAAGGCGGTCTCTTCCTGATCCCTTGTGAGCCGCGTCCATTTTTGCTTAGGACTATTGCACTGAATTTGGTACATAGTTAGGGGTATTTGCATTTCAACTTTTCACCTATATTCTCTTCTCTCC
>NW_007523457.1:0-227 GCF_000475195.1 Diaphorina citri
GACACCGAAGCGAATACAATAGTCCGTCCCTTATACCTTTTTGTTACTATTGTAATAATAAAGGAAGGACGGACTAAAAAAATTGAAAAATCCATTTTGAGCCCCGGAGGCCATCAGGGCCGAAAGTCTAAATTTAATTTTTGGATCTAAACTTCACACTATTCGTATGGAACTTCACAAAGTTACTGAGTCTTCCATCAACATAATACATATTAAGTTATTAAGCA
>NW_007523458.1:0-227 GCF_000475195.1 Diaphorina citri
ATGAAAAGGCACATCTGCCACTCACGAAAAAAAGAATGAGCTATCAACAAAATCGGTCCACTAGTTTAGGCTGTAGAGCGGTCAACGTCAAAGAAGAAGCAGCAGCAGAATAATTATGAAATTCTCCTTAATAATTATGAAATTCTTTGGTATTTATTTAAGGAGTGTGCTTTTAAAAAGAAAGGTATTGAAACAAAAAGCAGCCCTGCTGTAATCTTTAGAAACAA
>NW_007523459.1:0-227 GCF_000475195.1 Diaphorina citri
TATCGAACCTCTTAAAACCCAGAGATTCAGCATTATGTTTGTCATGAGCCAAGCTAAACCAATGGCTATACTCGTATCTCTAAGTACCTCAACAAAGCCAGACGGTATAATCCGTAATGAGCACGCACTTTAAAAATAACGAGGGTTTTGACTGTTTTGAGCTTTTAAGGAGCTTTCAAATGAAACCTTTTATGGAAGACGAACCTAAGCAGGCTTAATCCTTTTTT
>NW_007523460.1:0-227 GCF_000475195.1 Diaphorina citri
GCCAATGTTTGTGGAAAAATGATTGCAAACGTTTGCAAACGATGCGCGCTTGGTGTAACATTACCTTTAGTGGATGTGTCATTTTCTCCATTTGTTTGTAACATGCTCTCGTATTAGTGGATGTGCCATTTTCTCCATTTGTTTGTAAGATGCTCTTATATTAGTGGATGTGCCATTTTCTCCATTTGTTTGTAACATGCTCTTATATTAGTGGATGTGCCATTTTC
>NW_007523461.1:0-227 GCF_000475195.1 Diaphorina citri
CTCTGCTTGTGAGGATTCGATTTGATTTACAATTTCATCTTGTACTTCTACATGTCTTGAATTTTCAATAGTATGATGAACTGATATTTGAGTTTCTGAAAACCTCTCATTTATTGCACTCTTTTCAGAGGTTTCACAGACATGATTGTCTGCAAATAGTTCTTTCTCTACTTGTGGGGACTCACTTTGATTTACAATTTCATCTTGTACTTCTTCAAGTCTTGGAA
>NW_007523462.1:0-227 GCF_000475195.1 Diaphorina citri
GTTAAACCTATACGTACGCATGTAATGTATAGTTACACTTGTACAAATTGAACTTGTTACCATATTCACTGACGTCAATTCATGGCGTTATTGTTAATTGTTTATCTCATTTAATGATGTGTTCAAAGCCTTATTGATTTTCGTCTAGTCACTCCGGTTGATTAGTTATTTGTTGAAACGTTGCTTACAGGGACAGTGTTGCATATGCTAGCATGCAGAGTAGATAG
>NW_007523464.1:0-227 GCF_000475195.1 Diaphorina citri
CGAGCAAAATTTTCCTTGGAAGAAAAGGGGGAGGATGGCAATATGTAGAATTGGGCTGCTGACCATTGAATTACATACCTACATAGCGAAATAGGTAGGTACCTGTTTGGTACGATAGCACAATAAAACACCCGAAGCTAAGTGCTTTCAGCTATAAATAATTGAAACCTTTTAGCACATGCATCACCTCACTAGTAAAACATAGTGGAAATATAGTGAAGCTTGAA
>NW_007523465.1:0-227 GCF_000475195.1 Diaphorina citri
TTTGTTCGTGAATTCCTTTATTTTTTCATGGATACTAGCATTTTCATCTATTTCAAAACAAGATAGCACAGAAAAAAGGGACCAATCTGCATTGCCAATTTTCCACCTGGGGAGGAAATCAGTCATAGGGTTGGGCCTGAGGTTTATGCAGATTACAATAGGATGATGGTCGAATCCTTGAGGGAAAACATTCCAGTCCAGTTTGGGGGCTAAGGAGGAATTGCAGA
>NW_007523466.1:0-227 GCF_000475195.1 Diaphorina citri
GGTTGGAGTATTGGTGGCTATTGCTCTACGTATGCGTCGTGTAAATACCCGGACGTTCGAGCTGTGGTGAGTAGATAGCGTTAGGTAGAACGCAAAATTAAATTGCTGTCGTAGAGCTTGGATTCACACCGAGTAACATTGTTCTGTTTGGTTGGAGTATTGGTGGCTATTGCTCTACGTATGCGTCGTGTAAATACCCGGACGTTCGAGCTGTGGTGAGTAGATAG
>NW_007523467.1:0-227 GCF_000475195.1 Diaphorina citri
ATTTCGATGTAGTTATGTATTGTCATTTTGAAATAACTTTTTCAGAGCATCAAGAGAGTAACTGGTGAGAGAATTTACCTACCTATAGCTCCATATCATGTAAATTGTACAAATTGAAGTTGCCGTTTGACTCGTATATGGCAATTAAAAAGAAATTTGTGGTGAAACGATTGCACATTTCGGCAATAAAATAAAATCTGGGGTACGTACGTCATGAGAATTGCACT
>NW_007523468.1:0-227 GCF_000475195.1 Diaphorina citri
TTTTCATATTTTTTGTGGGTATTAATACAATTACATTTTAACACAATTAAAGCTGTAGGTAAAGTGTACACGAAAATATCAAACACAGACCAGAAAAAAATATTCAGAAGCTACGACAATGAAAAAGAAAGCTCTTTTTTTGTAGATTTATCATTTTCGTGGCTTCTGAACTAGTACCAAAACTTGGGCTACTGAGATTTCCCCTCTAAATTGGTTCAACACTTCTT
>NW_007523469.1:0-227 GCF_000475195.1 Diaphorina citri
AATAAAGATCCTCTTCTTGATGGTTCCAAAACAATGCGGCAATATTATGTTTAGTACAGTGCTTTATTTAGACTGCCGGGTTAGAAGAGCTAGTCCTGTTGTCACTTTTCAAAGTTGGGTTTACCTTTGACGGTGCCTTCATCCAAACAGGGATATTGTTTACAGTGTGGTTGGTTATTGTAGATATCTTTCTAATTGGATTATTTACAACACAATATGGCTTTTAT
>NW_007523470.1:0-227 GCF_000475195.1 Diaphorina citri
TCCCTATACAATAAACAATAACCAGCTGTATGCTGTACGAGACCGAGAGTTTTCTGTCTTTTTCTTTCTACATTTGAAAGAGAGAGATGGCGTTTTTCGTCAAAATGGCAAATCAAAAATGGATTTTCAGATTGTAAAAAAAAATCGTCAAAAAAAATTCACGAAAAAACACTCGTACCGGGCCTAAGGCGGGTGAAAAACAGAAAAGAAAAAGATAATAATAAAAG
>NW_007523471.1:0-227 GCF_000475195.1 Diaphorina citri
AACCTA
Source organism: Diaphorina citri (assembly GCF_000475195.1). NCBI lineage: Eukaryota > Metazoa > Arthropoda > Insecta > Hemiptera > Psyllidae > Diaphorina > Diaphorina citri. The sequence goes on from NW_007523471.1 coordinate 7, forward strand.
CATAAGTTACCTACATCATGAAAGGTTTTCTTTTTCAATAGCGCCGTAAGTTTGCTGGCATTTGCAGACATATCCTCTTCCCAAACACGAAGTGGCGTAAGTGCGAAAACCACATTTTTCAGGAGGGCCGAAATAAGTTTTTCAAGTTTTTAAATTTATTTTTTGAGCCCTTTCTACTGCACAATCTTCACAAAGTCCATGTTTACCTATTCGTTAAAACA
>NW_007523472.1:0-227 GCF_000475195.1 Diaphorina citri
AATGTGTGAAATGTTCTGAACTTCTGATCTTGTGGACAGAATAAGCACAGAATCTTGTAAACAGCATCCCAAAGAATATGCCTTGGAATGCCTAAAATCTGAAACTACCAACATTTCGCTCTGAATTCTGGTTCTCTGACTAATTGCTATTAGTTAGGCTTGCCAAACGTCCCGAATTGGCCGGGACAGTCCCGAATTTCAGGGGGTGTCCCGGCGTCCCGTTCAGT
>NW_007523473.1:0-227 GCF_000475195.1 Diaphorina citri
GTTTTAACAAATAATTAAGGACACGGTTATTTACTGGAAGGATGTGGTGTCTTTTTATACACACAGTATTGAAAACAACAACCACCCAGTAACAATGTTGCTTAGCAACGAGATTAACAATTGGGAAAATACTTTCCAGTTCGATTCCATCATTCTTTGGTCTGTTCTCAGTTCTCTGCTTACAATAAAACATACATCTTCCTATTCCAAATCCTATCCCTGTATTT
>NW_007523474.1:0-227 GCF_000475195.1 Diaphorina citri
ACAAGGTTGACATAACCAAGACAGTGGCACTTGAGGTTACTAAAGTAGAAAAGGTTAAAGAACCTAAAGACAAAGATGGCAAAACGAAGACAGTTAAACCTGAGGCTATTAAATTGGAAAAACCTAAAGAACCTGAAAGCAGAGATGAAATAACGAAGACAGTTGAACTTGATATTACAGTAGAAAAGAAAGACAAAGAAGACCCTAAACACAAAGTTGAACTTGAG
>NW_007523475.1:0-227 GCF_000475195.1 Diaphorina citri
AATATATGAGGCAAGAATATTTCTAAATATTGAACTCCTATACGGGGTGACTCAACAAGAAGAGCTTTTGGAGGGGGGGGGAATTGTGATGTGAAATACATACTAAGGCCAGCCACTCATTATCAGGTAGACCTGATCAGGTGTCAAGTATACCTGATAGTCAATTCTACCTGATAGTGTGTCTGGCTGGGGGACGATTGTCTGGCTGGGGGACGTTAAACAGGGAA
>NW_007523476.1:0-227 GCF_000475195.1 Diaphorina citri
CTATTTCATTTACCTCCTGCGAAAGTTACTTTTCCTTCCTGATTCATATTTGACAAACTTATTAAAACTTCTCCGCTTGTTGTCAACGTGAATTCTTGTTTATTTTACGTCGATTTGTGTCAAGTTCGTTTTGAATTTAATTTCTCTGCTATGCAAATGTTATGTTAAGTTTACAAAGCTCCAGAAATATCTCTGGAAAATCTGATAGGTATCTCTCGAGTGAAATT
>NW_007523477.1:0-227 GCF_000475195.1 Diaphorina citri
TAGAAGTTAAATACAAACCTGGTTCTTTATTGTTTCTTGCTGATACTCTTTCCAGGGATCCATTGCCAAACTATGAAACAAAGACTCTTGATCAAATAGAAGAAGATATTGTTTGTCATGTGAAGAATGTAATTGACAATCTACCTATCTCAAGATCCAAACAAGAGGAAATTTTAGCAGAAACAAATAAGGATCCTGTTTTAAAATTGTTAAGAGAAACTATTTTG
>NW_007523478.1:0-227 GCF_000475195.1 Diaphorina citri
TTAGCTGTTCTCCTCCCTGTTTATAGTCCCACAGCCAGACGCTAGTCTACTCTCTGTTTAATGTCCCCTAGCCAGACAAAGTTAGTATCCCGTAGTTAGTTTTTCATAGTAGGTATAGATTTAGTTTTTCATACTAGATATATTATCCTAGGTATTCTAATACCTTGAAAGATCACATAATTAATCACGAGTAGGTATTGTTTTAGATAAGTGCTAAGCTGCTAAGT
>NW_007523479.1:0-227 GCF_000475195.1 Diaphorina citri
TATTCCCGGAATATCTTGGTGTTGCCTTTGAACACATCTTCTATTTCTTTGGGCTGAGTCAGCCAGAATGGAATGATGTGAGAAAATCTTCTGCATTCAGTGGTTGATTTATATTGGTGAGCATATTGCCTGTCATCTTTATTGAAATACGAAATTGAAGTCATCTGCTTCTTACCCACTTCCATGTTTAACTTTACTGACATGTTCCTCACATTGTGTAAATATTT
>NW_007523480.1:0-227 GCF_000475195.1 Diaphorina citri
TGAACCAACCTCTCCATTCTCACTCTAATCGGCATCGGATATCGCTCGTTCAGAACTCTAAAACACTGATTAGTGTTACGTGTTACGATTAGGTGACAGGGGTTTTTCTTCTGGGACATTAGTTTTGTTACATAATTACTGAGTAATATCAATCTTCTTGTTTCTAGGGGAGGCTGCCCACTTTCAACATATAAACTCGGCACTGGTGATGTTCTGAATGCTCCTGT
>NW_007523481.1:0-227 GCF_000475195.1 Diaphorina citri
CGTTTCAAGCTAACTAGACTAATCTTATTAGAGCTTTTTCCGCCCAGAAGAAATCAAATCCCTCGAAAGCTGAAAATGACATTCGGAACAAGCAATAATGATTGGAAGGAATACGGGGAACAGCCGTTGTGCGGCTTATCTCCAATCTCGGCTTGATTGATGGGAGATGTGACACGTAGCGTGCGAAACGTTTTGCCTGCAGCTTTGGACGCAATACTAACGATAAG
>NW_007523482.1:0-227 GCF_000475195.1 Diaphorina citri
AATACGATCAACCTCCGTAAGTCCGTAGCTCACTGAAACTCACAAATTCCTTTTGCAATTTCTCAACAAGGCTAACTTTAAATGTTGATCGAAGAGTTCATTACGTGAATAAGCAATGTTCTTTTGGATTGTTCTGTAGCGTTTAAAAGCAACACAAATGAACCCTAAAAAGGTAATTCAACTTTCATTATAGAGCTGTCTCTGCCTTTAACATGGATTCTTTATGT
>NW_007523483.1:0-227 GCF_000475195.1 Diaphorina citri
CGTCGCCGGCAGGAAGACAATATGAGGATGTTGGAGGAGATTGAACGGAGTTTGGCGGCAGACAACGTCCCTGGGGACTCTCAACCTCACAAAAAACCGGCGTCCATCGGTAGCTCTAGTACAAAACCGGACGCAAAACCGGTGTCCAACAGCCACTCCAGTACAAAACCGGACGCAACCCTCTCCGACATTTCCCTGGATCGGACCAGTCGTGTACTAGCCGACAT
>NW_007523484.1:0-227 GCF_000475195.1 Diaphorina citri
CCCCGTCACTAAAGACTTCAGGAGTTATAAAATGACCTTAACGTTTTTCCAAGTTTCTAAAAGAAATACGTAGATTATCACATAGGTACCTATGTATAAATACGCTGAAAACAAGGCTGATACTCAATAATTTAAAGTTGAAAAGAAATAAGCCCTTCAATTAAAATTTACAAAAATTAAAAATAGACTTTATTGGTTTTTTCATTCATTGCAAATAATTTAGTGTG
>NW_007523485.1:0-227 GCF_000475195.1 Diaphorina citri
TGGTGGATTGAGATGGAATATTATATCGCCTGCGGTTGTTTAATTCGATGCATAACAACTTAACAACACGGACATGTACATAGGTACTTAACAACAAGAGTGTTGGGGCAGGGTTTTTTAATTTTACCCATGAAAAAATATCTCCTAGTATTTTAGGTTTAGCAAAAATAGTTCCTCGGGTTATAAAATTAATTACTGATCGTCGAATTTGATAGTATAGATAATCC
>NW_007523486.1:0-227 GCF_000475195.1 Diaphorina citri
GTAACAGGACCAATTTAATTACTTTGGTAATCAGATTTTGAGACATGCCTTCTCATCTAAACTTGTCTAATACTCAAAGGAAATTTGCTTAGGCATTTTTTACATCTTCTATGCATAATCTCTTGTTACTCCCTGTATATTTCACATTCCTCCCTCGGTGGCGTAGTGGTCAAGACTGTCGCCTGGTAATCAGGAGGGCGTGGGTTCAATACAACCCCAGGTTCCAA
>NW_007523487.1:0-227 GCF_000475195.1 Diaphorina citri
TAAGCTTAACCCATTCTTTAGGGCTGTTTGCCCTTACATCTAAGCCTCTGAGTGGGCTTTTTGTGTATCTAGGAGACCTAACTCACGCGACTACAATGTGAGAGGTCTGTATCACTTTCATAGGTTTGGATTTTTAGGCGCCATCCCGCAACTCATTCTTTTTTTATTTTTTGCCATCTTTTCCTTCTCTATTTTCCCCTATTCTTTCTTCAGTTCCATATTTTTTT
>NW_007523488.1:0-227 GCF_000475195.1 Diaphorina citri
TTGGCACTAAAAAACTGACCATCGAAAATTTGACCCGATTACATTACTTTCCTTCCTATAGGATAAGGAAAGTAAAAAGAGAACGTCCAATGGGCGACGGGCCTTAGCCTACAAGTTCATTATAGTGAATGATGTGGAATATGGAATGTTAAGAATAGATCAGTTGCGCTTACTTGGGTGATGTTTCAAAGTCATAGAGCAGGAAAAATGAGGACCAACGGAATTTT
>NW_007523489.1:0-227 GCF_000475195.1 Diaphorina citri
GGGTGAAATGCTGCTGTTTTGATGCTCAGGAGGAGAAATTGTTGAAAGTTCAGATTGTGCTGGGAGTCAATTCAAAGATTGTACAACAACGGTTACTTCGAGAAGATATGTCATTGATCAAGATGGTGAATTACTGCAAGTCTGTGGAGGATGCTGAGAAGAAGGTGCAGGTGTTGAACTCAAGTGTTCCTGTGAATTATTTGTCGTCTGGTAGAGGAGTCAAGCCA
>NW_007523490.1:0-227 GCF_000475195.1 Diaphorina citri
CGTAGGTCTAGGTGAAAAATTATAGTTAAAAGCGTATTTCTAATAAAAAGAGAAAAAAACAAGAGAAATGTTTCGAATAAATAATTTAACATTTAAAAATAAATAGTAAGAGATGTTTTTTCAAGTGCGTTACAGTGTTTTCCTGCTAGAAATAATGTGTTTTGTGCGTAGAAAGTGTTAGTTTTAACGTATTTCTTGTAGAAGTCGAGATAATACAAGTGACCATA
>NW_007523491.1:0-227 GCF_000475195.1 Diaphorina citri
GGGACAATATCCCCAACACAAATAAGTTGAAAAACATTAGACCTTCTATCAAAGCCTGGAAGACCAGTGACCAAGACAGACGTTACCAAGAGGTCATCTTATCCCGGATGAGAATTGGCCACACCCGCCTAACACACAACCACCTTTTCACCAAAACTGACCCCCCACTCTGTCAGTGTGGCGACCTCGTCACCGTCCGCCATTTATTATCCTGCCGCCTCCACAAT
>NW_007523492.1:0-227 GCF_000475195.1 Diaphorina citri
AGCAACATTGACTGTGGCTAATAACTGGATGGGTCACTGAGTGTCCAATTTTAATGAATGTTGTGTACTCTTAACTAGTTAAGTATACAGACCAAATTTCACCGGTCTATGACAAACTGTTACAACAAACTAGAGATATTTTGTGTAAGATATACATACATACGTACAGACAACCATGGGCTAAAATTCACCGTTTTGTATTCAGGGTACCCTAAAATGGATATTTC
>NW_007523493.1:0-227 GCF_000475195.1 Diaphorina citri
TGATGGACTGCGGGTTGTGTTGACCCAGCACTTGAAACATTTCATGAGGGATACATTACATTTTACATTAGAGCATTTTACATTGTGTCTGTCCTCGTCCTATATCGCATCTAAGTAGACGAGTATGTTGTATTTTACAACATGGATGTTGTTATGGACATGCTCTCTCTACTCTCATACTAAATCATGAGGTTTGGAAATAACTGCTTGAAATTTATTGGTGGTGC
>NW_007523494.1:0-227 GCF_000475195.1 Diaphorina citri
ATATTGGCTCTAATTTCTCTCTTCCTGTGACCAGCATGGGAGGTTTCAGCCTGAGCCATTAGGTCCAAGAACCTAACCCGCTTTATGTGCACATGTGGGTAGTGGAAATAACAGTACGGATAGTTATATCTGCTCGAATAGGACCAAAGTGTGGCCAGCCTAGTTAGCTTAGTTGGTAGTGCGTCTGCCTTGTAAGCGCTAGGCCGCGGGTTCGATTCCCGCCCGGG
>NW_007523495.1:0-227 GCF_000475195.1 Diaphorina citri
AGGTTGAGAACCTCTGGAGTGGAGATATCTGGTACTCTGCCCCTCCTACATATAATACACAATTTTACATACATACATTGGTAGATCATGGATCCTACCTAATGCACAAATTGTACATACATAGATATATGGTCATAGAAGAAGTGTGACCTATGTTAAAGTACAATGGACGGTGTACCTAACTCCAGATATGCGTGGTTAAGTTATATGGAGATGTCACACCATTT
>NW_007523496.1:0-227 GCF_000475195.1 Diaphorina citri
CTGTCGTGCGACAAAATCGCGCGACATTGTCGCGCGACGTCACCTGTTTTCACTTGCAACATTTGTCGCGCGATGTGATCTGTTAAAAATTAAAGCACTCCCCTACAAAATCGCGCGACGTTTGTCGCGCGACGTGACCTGTTTCCACCTGCAATTAAAAAATATTTTAATTTATTATTTTTTTTAAGCTGTGTATTCAACGTGATATAGGGTGATGAAAATTATAA
>NW_007523497.1:0-227 GCF_000475195.1 Diaphorina citri
AATTGCAATAATTATTATAATTATGTTTGTCTTCGATGAGGTTTGACAGTTCACTTGTGCTAGCTGGTAAGCATAGTGTAATAAGATTCTTGTATAGGAATTTTATTTGATTCTTGTATTTCATGGTACTTTCGTTACATTGCTGTAATTTTTGAATTCAAGATTTATTTAGTTTGTATTTGAAGTGGGAATTTTGACTGATGACTCCAGATTTCTTTAATTTGATT
>NW_007523498.1:0-227 GCF_000475195.1 Diaphorina citri
TACCTTTTATAAAATCACATTTTAATTGTGAAAAAAGATCCTCGTGAAAGAGATTACCAGGAAAATTGTGTGCCCATTACGCTGCTGAGATCTCAATTGAAATAATTTACAACAAATTAATTAGCTTTTAAGATTAATTATTGTCTTCCAGATAAGATTTCCCTAATGTGTTTCACGTGCTGAGAAGTAGCTTAAGAATGCTTCTAATGTCCATGATTAGTATTAAT
>NW_007523499.1:0-227 GCF_000475195.1 Diaphorina citri
TGACAGAAGGCTTTGAAATGTTCAATAACGCACTAATGAAATGTTTTCTTTCAGCATTCTTAATTTCCGTTTTGATAACGTTTGTCCTTTATCCTGCTATGTCCTTCTAAGCTCGAGAAGAGAATGAATGGAGCATTCCTATACCACCGCAATGATCCTGTTTGAACCAAAAACTCGACAGGTCCTTGTAATTCGTTGTCCGACAACTGATACATCTTAAATACTTT
>NW_007523500.1:0-227 GCF_000475195.1 Diaphorina citri
CAGAACAGCTGGCTTCTCCTATCCTGTCCTCCAAATCTCTTCGATTTCGGGAAGATAAGACCTCCGTTGTTACAGTTCTTTCTATCAAAGACACGTAAAAAATTGCTTAATTTAGCCTGTCGAAGTAGGACAAGTAGTTCTTTTAGGTTAACAATTCAAAATAGTGGTGGTTTTTACCTTGTTAGGAGGGATGGAGGGACATTTCCAGTTGTACAAATAGTATTGAA
>NW_007523501.1:0-227 GCF_000475195.1 Diaphorina citri
AGAGTCGATTGGCGATTGCAAAAGTTGAATGGATAGTGAACAGCTAACGTGTACTCTGATCTCTGAACTGCGAAGTTAAAGTGAATGTGATCGTAGAAACTAGAAAATCTCAACACTGCTGTCGCTGCTCGACTAGTTATTGTCGTTGTCGCAAGTAGAAAATCGACACACGATCAATTATCTTTTTTTCCACTCGTCATTTTATGTGTAGTCTGAGTAGAGACCCC
>NW_007523502.1:0-227 GCF_000475195.1 Diaphorina citri
ACTCAGGGACGATATTAGTTTTCAGGGGCGAAACCAAGGGAGCGCGAAGCGCGACCTCATGCACATCCCGCGAAGCCTTGGGAGCGCGCAGCGCGACCGTAAACAAGGGAGCGCGAAGCGCGACCACATGCACAACCTCGCGAAGCCCTGGGAGCGCGCAGCGCGACCGTAAACGAGGGAGCGCGAAGCGCGACCCCATTAACAACCCCGCGAAGCCCCCGGGAGCG
>NW_007523503.1:0-227 GCF_000475195.1 Diaphorina citri
AGGTAGTAGGTACCAAATGTGTAAATAGAAGTAGGTACCTATGATCATTTCATTCAAGTTTTCTTGTACATTTTTCTTCACATCATTTTTAGTAAATACCTATTAAGAATATTTTTCTAATTTGAATATTTTTTTATTTGTGCTTATTATAATACAATCCTTAATAACAAGTAACCAAGAACAAGGCAATGTAGGTACATAAGTTTCAATAATATTTTATTGTTTTA
>NW_007523504.1:0-227 GCF_000475195.1 Diaphorina citri
GTCGAACGTAGACCATGTTTTTCTCCCTTAATTAGTAAAAGTGTGATGGATGTTTTGTGATAAGGGTTAAATTTCAATATTATGAACGTTCACGGCTTATTTACAAGGAACATCAGCACAAACTCTCTTAAGACCTCGTATTACTAATCTGTCGGCTATGAGTAGCAACCTAAAAACTTGTATTTCTACATTTTTGCCATTGAAATAAGAAAGACCTAACAGAAATG
>NW_007523505.1:0-227 GCF_000475195.1 Diaphorina citri
ACAGACTCGGGGTGCAGGGTAACCCAGATTGTGTTTTATTCAGGTTAAAGCTATGTAGGGTTGAGCTCTCTCTCTCTCTCCCTGCAGCACCATTATGCAATATATTGCTACTTCGGCGCACCTTCCCCACCCCACCGACCCTTCTGGGTTTGGAGCTCTGAATATATTTTGCGTTACTTGAGCGCATCGGATATCGAAACTAGAACGAGCTCTGTATACGTATGTAC
>NW_007523506.1:0-227 GCF_000475195.1 Diaphorina citri
TGACCAAGGAGTCTTTCCTATGTAACTTTTCACGAGAAATCAATTGGTGTACATGTAAGGGTTCTAGGAATGATGGTTTACGAAATATGCGCTTGTAACAAGCCAGTATCAAAAAATTTCGAAACTCGAAAGTTATATCCACTTTTTCAACACCAATAATTTACGACATACAGCCTGATTCCCTCGAATTTGCCATCAAAAATTTTGTCAAAAGAGAACGAATGTGT
>NW_007523507.1:0-227 GCF_000475195.1 Diaphorina citri
TCAAAATTCATTTGGTAGCCTTTGTCCGTAAGGCAACCTGCTGTTGAGCAGGAATGTGGTTGGCATTTCTCCCTGTATTACTCCAATAGTAACTATTTTTTCTACTTTTCCGGTCCCGGTTTAACCAGGCTTGGCTTCTAACCACTTTCCTCTTCTTTCCAGTCCCGGTTTGACCTGGCGGGACGCGCAACATCTCCTGGCCTGGTCCTGTGACGTGGCTCCCGTCT
>NW_007523508.1:0-227 GCF_000475195.1 Diaphorina citri
CAGTGGTACCGTAGAATTGTCACATCCACCAATAGGTACTTACACAATGTAGTTAAAAATAAACTACAACCAGTGAAACAGTAGAGTTGACATCTCCACTGAATCACCAATACTTACATTTACATAGTTCACAAATTCCAAAATGTGGAATGTTAGCATTGTCACATCAACCAATACTTGCACTTCGTAGTTTATGTTCGCCCTTCGTACTAGTAGATATGACACAT
>NW_007523509.1:0-227 GCF_000475195.1 Diaphorina citri
CGTCCAGCCCTTATCAGGCAAATAGAGTCATCCAACAATTGGCTTCTGATGAGGGAGATAAATACCCTCAAGCTGCTCGAACGTTAAGAGAGGAAATTTACGTAGATGATATTGTGAGTGGAGCAGCTAGTGTAGGTGAAGCAAAAGATCTTAGGAATCAGCTCATCTCACTCCTGGAGGCGGGAGGATTTACCTTACGTAAGTGGGCTTCTTCCCATCCAGAGGCA
>NW_007523510.1:0-227 GCF_000475195.1 Diaphorina citri
GTCGTTCGCAGAGATCTGTGAAATGCCATCATATTATCTATCTACTTACCCACTTGTCTATAGGTACTTACTTACCTTAAACTATAATTCCTTCTTAATCGATGATTCCATAATATGTAGTAGTTTGTCCATCTTTCTCTTTGCTACGTCTACGTGTTAGTTAGTTGATTACTGTGGAACATGGAGGTAGTAGGTACTCAGTAAATCAGACATCTCCACTAATAAAA
>NW_007523511.1:0-227 GCF_000475195.1 Diaphorina citri
TTTCTAAATAATATACTCTGATCAAAAATTAGGTGTCGGAACACAGTTCAATTCGCTCACCAACGTTTCAAGTCACGAACTTATATGCTGTATAGGAAAAAAAAAATTCCCGCGAACTTTCATTCATACTGGAGCTTAGAGGCCTTCTCTCCAAATGTGACATACATGGTTGGGAAGCTCGTTTTCTCAGCTTTCTAAATAATATACTCTGATTAAAAATTAGGTGT
>NW_007523512.1:0-227 GCF_000475195.1 Diaphorina citri
GACCTCTTCTTTTGTACCTCAATCCTCGATTGCGCCTCGAAACTTGTCAACCAGGCCGCAAACCTCGTCATCTAGACCTCAAACCTCATCACGTGGGCCTCTGACCGTCAGTAACCATGGTAGAATCGAAAAGGCCACTCATTTCCTCATAGGAGATAGCCATCTTCGTTGGATGGGAGAGGAGCTGTCTACATTGTTACCATCCAATCAGAAAGTAGAAAGTTTCT
>NW_007523513.1:0-227 GCF_000475195.1 Diaphorina citri
CAGATCACCTACATAATTCTCGAGCGGAACTCTTCAACGCTAGCTCCGTCTATGGAACAATGCTGGAATGCTAGAAGTATGCGGACCTCATGCCTTCATGCTCATAGCTTTCTCATTGATAATTACCCTCGCATAATCCACGCCAGTGTCGTGGGATACATGAGGAGACAGAAATTGATTATTGAGGAGATAGAGACTCGGAGGCCCCAAAAAGGGGCTATTCTAAC
>NW_007523514.1:0-227 GCF_000475195.1 Diaphorina citri
CTCCTCCACCTTCTCCTCTTCCTTCACCTTCTCCTCCTCCTTCACCTTCTCCTCCTCCTTCTCCTTCTACTTCTCCTCCACCTTCTCCTCCTCCTCCTTCTACTCCTCCTCCTCGTTCTACTCCTCCTCCACTTCTCCTTCTACTCCTCCTCCTCCACCTTCTCCTCTTCCTTCACCTTCTCCTCCTCCTTCACCTTCTCCTCCTCCTTCTCCTTCTACTTCTCCTC
>NW_007523515.1:0-227 GCF_000475195.1 Diaphorina citri
ATGGGCTACAGTCCATTTAGGCCGGGTTTTACCAACTCAGTATTGAGATAACAAGAGGATTTCCCTATACTGAATATCCAGGTCAACCTTAGAACTCAATCCTGAGACAATCCACGGTCGTAAAACTCGACCTTGGAATTTCAGACTTTTGGACTCTTCGCTTCGTGTGTAGAACACCTTGGATATTCTTTGCTTCCCGATTCAACCCCATGATATTCTCTCTCGTC
>NW_007523516.1:0-227 GCF_000475195.1 Diaphorina citri
AATCATTACATGAAAGTAAAATCAAAAAATGAAATCAAGAATGATAATAAACTGAATATTAAACAAATTAGGTAGGTAAATAGGTATTCTTTAACCACAATCGAATAAACTACGGGCTAAAAAATTCCCGGAGGGACGGACCCAGCTTGTTGATAGCAGTATTAGCAGTTCATATCGCATCCCCGATTGCCTTGTGCTGCATTTTGATCAAGTTAGTAATAAAATGC
>NW_007523517.1:0-227 GCF_000475195.1 Diaphorina citri
CGGGCGGGAATCGAACCCGCGGCCTAGCGCTTACAAGGCAGACGCACTACCAACTAAGCTAACTAGGCTGGCAAAATTCTCAGTTTAACTTCCTCTGGGAGATGATTTTAAATTTTAAGAGGTTTAATAGAGGGAAATGTAAAGATTCGTAGCCAGCCTAGTTAGCTTAGTTGGTAGAGCGTCTGCCTTGTAAGCGCTAGGCCGCGGGTTCGATTCCCGCCCGGGGC
>NW_007523518.1:0-227 GCF_000475195.1 Diaphorina citri
TAACTTTTTCGATATCTCTAACCGTTTGGTGAAAACCGCCAAAAAGCGGTTATTTCCGCCTGTGTGCGGCGCCCAGTGAAACTTTTGCCGAATTTCAGATTTTTCCCTTTACTTACTCATCAAGACCTATTATCCTGCCAAATTTCAAATTTCTACTACATCGGGAAGTGCCTCAACATTTTGATGAGTGAGTGAGTGAGTGAGTGAGTGAATGAGTAAAAAAATTG
>NW_007523519.1:0-227 GCF_000475195.1 Diaphorina citri
CCTCATCCTGAATCAAAACTCTTTAACCCTCCTCCTATGGATGATATTCAACTGCTGACCAAAAAGAGTGCAGTCCGAGTTAGCCTTTGGTGTTCTCCTAAGCATCAATATTGTCGTGGAACTTTCCTACAAGAAACTTGAGATGACCTGATAGAGATACTTCTTGAACTTGGTAAATGTGGAATAACTGTGGAATCAACAAAACAAACTCTTATTCATTCTTAGTA
>NW_007523520.1:0-227 GCF_000475195.1 Diaphorina citri
GAAAATCGAGTTTTGAGACAAGTCTTGGAGATTTCACTGATGGGAGAATTTTCAACGATAAAAAAAAGGAGTTCTTAACGATCCAAACAGGAGTTTTTAAAAACTCCTCCTTTTTGGACGATTAAAAATTCTCCCATTAGTTAAATCTCTCATTACGTCGTTGGTGAAATCCACCATCAAGTATCTACTAAGTAGGTACATTTTTGATTGAAAGTGAAAAATGGCCC
>NW_007523521.1:0-227 GCF_000475195.1 Diaphorina citri
GACAAGATCTGGTATTTAATCAAAAGTTTGCTAGCCGAACTACATTAACTTATGCCAGGCACTGCTATTTGGTTTGAATGGGGTTTACTTTTCTTTCGAACACGTCACAAATGATTTCAAATTTAATCAGACACCTCTAGGTAGGATTAGAGCATAAAGATTGAAATTTTCAAGAAGGTCTGCAGATAGGTACATCTGTTTTTAAATAAATACTCGCGTACGTAATT
>NW_007523522.1:0-227 GCF_000475195.1 Diaphorina citri
CAACAACAACAACAACAAGCAACAACAACAACAAGCAACAACAACAAGCAACAACAACAACAACAACAAGCAACAACAACAACAACAAGCAACAACAACAAGCAACAACAACAACAACAACAAGCAACAACAACAACAACAACAACAAGCAACAACAACAAGCAACAACAACAAGCAACAACAACAACAACAACAACAAGCAACAACAACAACAAGCAACAACAACA
>NW_007523523.1:0-227 GCF_000475195.1 Diaphorina citri
TGACCCCGCCGGGAATCGAACCCGGGTCTCCTGCGTGCAAGGCGAGCGCAGTGACCACTACGCCATGGGAGCTGACTTAATCCTTTAATTTTACCTGAGTTGTATTCGATTATGTGACTTTTTTTTGAACTGATCAGATTCCGCTTTGCACGTAAACACTTGCTCCACAAAGCGAAATCTCACAATCTCATTGGTTCAGCCATGTTTTGTTTCACAGAATCGAATAC
>NW_007523524.1:0-227 GCF_000475195.1 Diaphorina citri
CACTTACCCAGATCTTCATCCTCTGTAGTGTCAGGCTTGTCACCTCCGATGTTTTTCTTCTCCTCCAGTAGTTGCTTTCTCTCTTTAATTACCTTGTTGGTAAATCCGTGTAGTACTGAGAGACATTGGTTATAACGACGACCTACAACATAGAGATTGAGTAACAATTTGGCAAATGGGCTCAAAGCCTGGATAATACAAACAAGATAGAGATTGAGTAACAATTT
>NW_007523525.1:0-227 GCF_000475195.1 Diaphorina citri
GAGCTTATTTGGAAATGAACAAGTTTCAATTCCGGTAAAATAATAATTGGATACATGATATTTTACTTTGACAAATGGGTTCTTGCCTGGAAAACCCCCAATAAATAGTACACTCTTACCCTACTAAAAGTATTGGCCTACATTTGCCCCCTTCAGGCCGTGGTTATGAACAGGGCCATCGTAGGCCATCGTCGGCCTTTTTGCGTGTAAAGTTGGCGGGAAATTCG
>NW_007523526.1:0-227 GCF_000475195.1 Diaphorina citri
TGTACCAGCTTACGGGTACAAGCTCACTTGGTAAGTAAAACAACTAATAGGTACCTAGCTTCATAAATGTAGGCATATAAAAACTACCTGTCATCTTGTGCCCTTTCACTTTGAACTCATTTTCAATTTGGGGTTTCAACATTACCTACTTGGGTTATGGAATTTGCTACTTATTTTGGCACTATGAGGGACACTTACAAAAAGGCACCAGTGGGGACAAAGCTGTG
>NW_007523527.1:0-227 GCF_000475195.1 Diaphorina citri
AGGACTACACATTACACGGACCCCGTCCGCCGGACCATCAGTCTGTTCTGATTCGTCTCTAGAGAAAGGTGTTTCATAGTTTGGTCCAGGACACACTACACATTAGTCCGATGGTCCAGGACACACTACACATTAAGTAGTCTAAGTTACTGGTCTGACGGACCAAAAATCAAAAGTGTTTTGATTTCCTCCAGACCAGACCAATGATCCGATGAAACGTAAAATTT
>NW_007523528.1:0-227 GCF_000475195.1 Diaphorina citri
GCTAAGAACTGTAGAAGCCCTGAAGCCCATAAATACCATAATAAATTGCATTGACCAACAGCATAGTGAAAATAAAAAGGTTGGTAGCAAAGTTTTGAAGAGGTTTGATAGAGAAACCTGTAACTGATTGAGGTCTTACCGTCCCGAACTCAAAGAGAGAAAGAGGAGAGGTTAAGAGAAAGTCAGCTGTTCCGAGAACGAAACTTTTCTGTTTAAGATAAAGTTAG
>NW_007523529.1:0-227 GCF_000475195.1 Diaphorina citri
GGCACTAAAAACTGACCATCGAAATTTTGACCCGATTACATTACTTTCCTTCCTATAGGATAAGGAAAGTAACAAGTGAAAACTTAAGGAGGCGACACTAATATTTATTTATATGAGAATTTAACAATTTATTTATATTTATTAAAATGAAATATTTTCTATTACACGATTTCTAGGGTAGCTACGGTTGAGACGCGATGAAGTACCTTCAGGTCACTGCCGAGGCT
>NW_007523530.1:0-227 GCF_000475195.1 Diaphorina citri
TTTTTTTTTTGCCAAGTTTAAGGGCACATCCCATATGTTGGTGAACCAAGTGGTTTGGGTATAAATAGGCGACGAATCCCAACCCAAAGCATCAGTCTTGTTGTGAGATCTTCAGTCTTCCAAAACAACCAAACTTTTCAAATTTTTTCCTTTTTGTTTTCAAAACAAACCCAACCAAACTCAAAAATGGCTTTCCTGAAAGTAGTGGTAAGTTTCCATTTTTTTTT
>NW_007523531.1:0-227 GCF_000475195.1 Diaphorina citri
GTTCGACGAAATTTATAACTTTTCATGTTTACCGCCTACTTATGCCAAATAATTTATAAGAAAATTGCAAATTCCACTTCACTTGACACAGTTGTCAATCATGTTCGATTCGATGCTCTTAGTCTAGAATCTCGGAGTTCCAGCAACAAGATCTGGAAAGTTTGCAAAATGGTAGTTAAGCGGTGTTGTTTTTTAAGCTTCGATTTTTAACAGTAGAAGTTGGTGCC
>NW_007523532.1:0-227 GCF_000475195.1 Diaphorina citri
AATTCGTCAAGTATGTCCCGCCCCCACTGCCGCAGACTGTGAAGAGGAAGCCATCAGGTTTTAACTTCTCCGCTCCTACCTCAGGTAATCAAGCTCCGAAGAAAAACAAGACTGATCCACCTCTGTTTGAAAAGATGAGAAATATGACAAAGCCCCAGCAGTTCCATTCTGATAAGGAGATATCCAATATGTTTTATAGACATGCTATGAACAATAAGACTGATAAG
>NW_007523533.1:0-227 GCF_000475195.1 Diaphorina citri
AATTGAGTTTCATAGAAGAGTACCTTGTTATTTGAAAGATAGTGTCCAAATTTCAGATTAAAACATGGAACATAGCTAGAATTCAATGTAGTAGCTCGTTGAATGCAGATGCACCAGTTCTAAATTGATAATACTGTGTGTTATTGGTATCTGCTTAGATGAACTTATGAGAGAACACATGTTGCTTGCCATTTCAGTGTACTCAGCTTTAAAGCTTGTTAAAAGCC
>NW_007523534.1:0-227 GCF_000475195.1 Diaphorina citri
ACAAGTTTTCTATTTGAGTGAGAGGGAATGGCAGGAACGCAGTCATCGTGGTCGAGGGGTATCACAAAATCTTGCACACAGGAAGTCCCAGGTTCAATTTTTGTTAATGCCCTATTGCCCAAATGGTCACTCATCCGGGGATACTAATGAAGCACAACCTTACTTCAGAGTGATCTATTAGGACCTGGCGCATTTAAAGTATTGTCGCCGTTCGTTGGCTGAAGTAA
>NW_007523535.1:0-227 GCF_000475195.1 Diaphorina citri
TGCATGTGAAATTTCCTTCTTCTTTGGTCTTCCTTGGTGGTCCCTTCTTTGGTGACTAGGATTTTCCATTTGTTGAGAAGACCGTTTTCCTGCATGTTTGTAAATTTTCTTCCTCCTTTTTGTCCATGGAATTTTCCTTTATTCCCCCGGGGGATACCCATTTGTTGATTTGATCAAGAGACGGATTGCCCTTCCATGTTCTGGGGATTTTGGTCTACCCTCCTTCA
>NW_007523536.1:0-227 GCF_000475195.1 Diaphorina citri
GCCTCGGCTGGGATCGAACCCACGCCCTCCTGTTTACCAGGCGAGCGTCTTGACCACTACGCTACCGAGGCAGGTCTTTTTACCAGGAACACGAAAATGGTGGTGCAAATTTTGTCCAGAAAACCATAAAACCAAAAAAACTGGTTTTGGGGGGATTTTTTTCACATTTTCTCACTCAAATGAGCTCTGATCTCGAAATTTGTCGCGACGACCTATGAACTCAAAGC
>NW_007523537.1:0-227 GCF_000475195.1 Diaphorina citri
AAGAACTTGATGAAATGCTGGGGGTGTTTAGGACAGAGGAGCTGTGAGCAGTGGAAGATGAGGAATGGGATGTTGTAGTGTAGGGGGAGAAGATGTTCTGACCACTGGAAGCAGAGGCGCTTGAAGAAGTAGCACTGGATGCAGCATTGCTTTGAGCAGATGTGAAACCGGTTTGTTCTGGAACACTGTATTGAGTTGGAAGGACAAGTTGCTGACTTTGAGCACCT
>NW_007523538.1:0-227 GCF_000475195.1 Diaphorina citri
GGAAGAAAATGCGAGACGAGAGAGAATGAAATGGAAAATAGTCAAAACAGATTGATTTGGGAAATAAATAAGTAGGTAGATACATACTACATAGGTACCTATACCTATCTAAGTGACAACTGATGGTACAGACAACAATCTGACATTACTTAATCTTCGTTTAACTATTGGATTAAGCAATCTGATTGTTTGACTTTTTAACCAATCAGCTTCATCCATTCGTTTTT
>NW_007523539.1:0-227 GCF_000475195.1 Diaphorina citri
GTATGAATCTCATCTCACATCAGTGTGGTCCAGAAGATATCAAACCCAATGTGGACAACTTACAAACTCAGATCAGTAGTAACGATGAACAGGCCAAAATTAAAATGCAACAGCAACAACAACAGCAGCAACAACAACAACAGCAGCAACAACAACAGCAACAGCAGCAGCAACAACAACAGCTTCAGCAACAGCAACAGCAACCTCAAATGTCCCATGCACAAGAT
>NW_007523540.1:0-227 GCF_000475195.1 Diaphorina citri
TACTAGTGGTTGACCCGTCCTTTGTACGGGATCAGCGTGGCATAAGAGTCGTAATTTTGAGGTGCTGCCATTTTGAATCGGGATGGAATATGACAAATTCAAATAGCCTATGTCACCTTCAGTACTCAACAACCACAAAAAAATTCATTAAAATCGGTCAAGCCGTTTTTTCGTGAAAAGAGGACAACAAAAGGTCCATCAGAGTAACAGCGCCGTAACAGACAGAC
>NW_007523541.1:0-227 GCF_000475195.1 Diaphorina citri
ACCTTCCCTTTGACAGGGCTGGTTGCACCACAAATACCATGAACAGAGCTAGGTACTTTACTTACTTGAAGTCCTAGTGTCTTAACCACATCCTCAATGAGGAAGTTACTCTCACTACCAGTGTCGAGCAGTAAACGCAACTCATGTATATTACCTTTAGGATCCATAGTTTGGACCTTCACTGTAGACAACAAGACACTAGCGCTAACCTGGTTGGTTGAACACAT
>NW_007523542.1:0-227 GCF_000475195.1 Diaphorina citri
CTACAACCTACATTCGTTATAGGAGACCACAGAGAAATTATCGAAAGAACGAAGGGAATTCCGTTTTCCCTGAGTAAAAAAACGGACGTTTCCACGCATTTCCCGATCTTGAAAATTTGGACGGATTGCAATACACATTACCTACCTACATACATAGTATAAATACAAATTCAAAGTTTCATAAGTGAATACCCACATGGAAAATTAGTGTACCTCTATGTAGAATT
>NW_007523543.1:0-227 GCF_000475195.1 Diaphorina citri
TTGCTTTTTCTTGCTTCCACTGTCTGGTACAATCTGATATTATAAACAGCTAGAGCTAGGCAATCATTTCCCAGGATACCTTTCGTTACAACTGGAAAATTTGAGATTTAAGGAAATCTTTTGCAAAAAGGGATACTCGGATAATGAAGAACTACCTTCCCAGTAAACTGTCACCGCTGACCACAACTGCCCAGTAAACAGTGTGAAACTGTCATTATGGGAATTGA
>NW_007523544.1:0-227 GCF_000475195.1 Diaphorina citri
GGTAGTTAGGTAGTAAGTATTATAGTAGTATCATTCAATAGGATAGGGAAAGTCGTGTGATGTTCACACCAGATTTTTCTTCCCATATCTTCTCTTCAATTCCATTCTCATCTCTTATGCTCCGCCACTGCTGCCTTCTCTACGGGCTCACGTCCCGTCTCGCCTGAAATGGAAGAACAGATCTGTCCAACTTGAAATTCCAACCTCTCCGGTACAAAACACGGTGT
>NW_007523545.1:0-227 GCF_000475195.1 Diaphorina citri
AATGAATTGTGTATTTAGGTAATGAGTCAATCTCGTAGTGGCTTTTGCCGATTGCGATAGGATAAACAAATGATGTCATTTTTATCAGACTTACACCAGGGTGATGGCCTCTAGCATGTTCAATTGGCTCATCTTGAAGTATACATCGTGAGGACTTGTTTGTTCTTTCGAAGCAGATTGAACCCTTCGGAAAACTGCCAGCTAAGCTCGTCAGGGCTGGCCAGGCT
>NW_007523546.1:0-227 GCF_000475195.1 Diaphorina citri
CAAAGATTACATAACGACGGAAAAAAACTTTTATTCCCTTTTTTAGAAACTTTTTGTTACGCAAAACACATTTTTATATGAGCATTAAACAGAATACTGTGGCTTTTCTCTGTTTTTTACCCTCTATCACTGGTTCACTGTCACTAGATTTTTTTGTGTGTCATAATAGGGATGAAAAGACTTCCAATACAGAAAGTTGTTAAAGATTGGGATTCATTAGATAATAT
>NW_007523547.1:0-227 GCF_000475195.1 Diaphorina citri
TATTACATTTTTTTTTTATTTTCTATTTCTTTTCAAATACCTACGTATTCTGCAAATGTAATAGAAAGTCGTGTGATGCTCACACCAGATTTTTTCATCTGGCAACACTGTGGTGCACTTGTGTTTTGATTTTGATTTTTGTCCTTTTCAAATAGAGGTGGCAAAGATCGGTTCACTTTAGGGAATAAGTTCCAACCGTTCAGTTCCTTTCATGGAACTGTTCCCAA
>NW_007523548.1:0-227 GCF_000475195.1 Diaphorina citri
TTAATAAAAGGTCGATTCCTACGTAAAAAGTTGTGAAAAATCCAAATATGAGGTCAAAACTCCGAAAAAGTAACTTTAGGTAAAAGGTCGAAAATTCAATTTTTAATTGCCGTTCTAATTAAAAAATTCAAAGAGTTGTGACGTCAGACTTCACGTCAAAATGCGCAGAAACGCTTGCGCACAAACAGACGAAGCGGGAGTCATGAATTATGACGTCATCGCCTACG
>NW_007523549.1:0-227 GCF_000475195.1 Diaphorina citri
TCATTTCCGTCATAACTCTGGTTATTGAAAGTTCTATCATTCTCGTCATATCCTTCACCTCTGTTACTACTTGCGTTATAAACAATGGTATTTTCGTTATATCTTCCAGAACTTCCACCATTTCCGTTATAAACGTCGCTCTTATCGTTATATCTTTCACTGTTGTTTCTATTTTCATTATACAATTCGTCACTTGTACTGTTGATATTGTTTGTATGAATATCTTC
>NW_007523550.1:0-227 GCF_000475195.1 Diaphorina citri
GAGTACCTATTACTGGAGTGTGTAGTATTGTAAAATTTTGTGCCGCGTTAAAGTAGATAAATTCCTCGTTAGGTCCACAGTACTGAACCTTTTTCTGACATATAATCTTCATACAACATGCACACAATGTTTCTCATAATATCTATGTATTTACAAAGCAAGTTTCTCCCTTACAAAGCAAAGTTCTACTTTACAAAGCAAAGTTTAACGACACCAGCCTCGTAATG
>NW_007523551.1:0-227 GCF_000475195.1 Diaphorina citri
AATGTTACAACAGAACAACCAAATAAGCACCATTCAATAGGATAAGGAAAGTCGTGTGATGTTCACACCAGATTTTTTAATATAATGACAAATGTAAGAGTCCCTCCTCTCTCTCTCTCTCTCTCTCTCTCTCTCTCTCTCTCTCTCTTTAGTGTTCTAAGTTTCTAACAGCTCTCCTGTTAGCCCCTCCATATTTGCTGTCGTCAGCGGCGAAGTTAAGCTACGTT
>NW_007523552.1:0-227 GCF_000475195.1 Diaphorina citri
GTTTGATAGAGGGAAGACTAACAACGAAGGTCTTATCGTCCCGAAATCGAAGACAGGATAGGAGAAAGCCAGTTGATCCAAGGCGGGAATCGAACCCGCGTCCTACTGCTTACAAGTAGGTACAGCAAGCGCCGTGTAACCCTAGTCTCGCTAAAAACGTAGAAATACCTAGAGTACCAAATAATTCAGCCAGTTCATTGTAAGATCGTTCCTTAACATTTTCCTTC
>NW_007523553.1:0-227 GCF_000475195.1 Diaphorina citri
GCAGGTAATCTCGTAAACGTCACAATACACACAGCCCTCACAACAATCAGTACAGATTCACAAGTCATACTGCAATCAGAGGTACAGATTCACAAGTTGTACTAGAACCGAGAGTAAACCACCTTGAACAAACAACAAAACACGAACAGCAAAATCACGGGCAGATGAGAGGTTTACCTGGGTGTTGTTAATGAATAGATACTTACTGTTACTGTAGCTTACTGTAC
>NW_007523554.1:0-227 GCF_000475195.1 Diaphorina citri
CTGTTTGCTGTATTCAATCAATTTTGTTATATCTTCATCACCACCTTGTTATTGTGTTTTGCTTACCGCATGGGTAACTTTTATGTGCACGTTTTATGCGTGGAAAGGTTTTTGAATAAATGAAAGAATCTGGGATATCTTTATGTGTAAGTTTGTAGTTTCAATGTTCAACTTGTTAAGGGAGAGGGGGTCATCACTCCATTCACCAATTCATTATTGGTCTCTGT
>NW_007523555.1:0-227 GCF_000475195.1 Diaphorina citri
TGTTGCTAGGAGGAATAGAGTTCCACATATCAACAATGTCTTTTTTAACAATAGCTTTAATCCAAGGTTTTAGGTCATATGTGGAGCAAAGATTGACGTGCCGGGGATGTGTATGATGATTCGCAGCTGAATCAACTGCTTCATTCCCCTCTATCCCACAATGGGAGGGACACCACAAAAATACGACGTCGGTACCACGAGTGACTATTAGTTTCCAAAGTTGGTAT
>NW_007523556.1:0-227 GCF_000475195.1 Diaphorina citri
AGGTAGGTAAGTACTTCCCCTACCCTCCTACCTAGTTATTCGGGACTTCTCTATATCTCCTCCCTTTGAAGGTAGGTAAGTACTTCCCCTACCCTCCTACCTAGTTATTCGGGACTTCTCTATATCTCCTCCCTTTGAAGGTAGGTATCTACTTCCCCTACCCTCCTACCTAGTTATTCGGGACTTCTCTATATCTCCTCCCTTTGAAGGTAGGTATCTACTTCCCC
>NW_007523557.1:0-227 GCF_000475195.1 Diaphorina citri
ACCCATCTGGATACCAACCACGCGCGGCGTTGCTTGACTACAGGTATCCAATGAGAACTGGCGGATTCAAAGTGCTATTGCCACGCCACGCCACACCGCTAGCTATTGAATGACTGCATCAGTATCAGTTAATAGTTAAGCAATGTTGGTACTTACCTACTGATGTTTTTCCTCCCAGTGATAGTTAAATTAATTGACTTACGTGTAAAGAAGAACACAAGTAACTT
>NW_007523558.1:0-227 GCF_000475195.1 Diaphorina citri
ACCAGTTCGAAATGTAAATGCAATCATAATAATATTAGCTTCATGGATGATCATTTGTAAAAAGTGTTTCAAGATGTATGTGGAAAGGGCGTAGGTGTAGCATTAATACATCATGGACGCAGATATACATGGAAATAAATGAGAGTTCTACTAATATACGCTAATATAAATGCAAAATGCAGTAATAACGTAGCTGATCTAAATATACAGGGTAGACTGTTGGAAAC
>NW_007523559.1:0-227 GCF_000475195.1 Diaphorina citri
CCTAGTCAGAGTTTGTTCACTTGACATTCATATAGGTACAGAATATTCATACATATATACAGAATATATTCATATAGGTACAGAATATTGACTGGATTGGATAATTCTACACGCAGAGTGCGCGATGACACTCTTCTGTTAGATTTAACGATGAAATGAAGATATTAGATTTCACATATTATGCTAGTTCAAGGAATTTTAATTGTGTTAATCACAAATGCTTGTCA
>NW_007523560.1:0-227 GCF_000475195.1 Diaphorina citri
AAATCGTCGAGTTCAAATTTAAAAGACCTCACTTTGGTCTCTTCTCTTAATTTGTTAGGTGCCTAATACGAGTTAATTTAAAAGTGTAGGAAAGATAAGTTGAATAGTTGGCAAAACTATCATAAAAAAATCATCGAATTCCGTTCCTATACATCCAAATTTTTATAGCCGTACGATGCAACAATTTTATTGACTCATCTGACCAAATCTATATAGGCTCAGTCCTT
>NW_007523561.1:0-227 GCF_000475195.1 Diaphorina citri
ATAGGTAATAGCATATCTAGTGGTTATGTCACTGGTCAGTCCCCTACGTTGTGCTCTCACCTCTGGTTATGAACTGGCTACAACCAAACCGAACCAGAGACAAGGTTAAAAATACTTTCTCGGCGGACTAAAGATCAGTAAATGAGAGGAACTGATGGAACTTGCTAGTAATATTATGTAGGTAATAGGTATTTAGTACCTAATAATAACAATGAGTAAGAATAGTA
>NW_007523562.1:0-227 GCF_000475195.1 Diaphorina citri
GAACAGCTTTCCCATTACTTCAAGTTCAAGACACATTCTTTTACATCCATGCCTATCCAAGAACGGGAAAATTCGGTTAGAAAATTTCCGTCCTGACCGGGATTCGAACCCAGTACCTCCAGGTTGAGAGTCAGTGCTCTTGACCACTCATAATACTCAATACTTACTCCTATAATACTGATGTTCCCCAATACTGTCGTTCTCAGCACAGTGCCTTAGCTCGTGTA
>NW_007523563.1:0-227 GCF_000475195.1 Diaphorina citri
GATAAAAGGATGTATTAAAGTTTTCCTGGAGCTTGAATTCACTTCCCATTCCCTACACTTCTTTTTTTTATCTACCTATAAAATACAGACCACAAACATGTAGTGAACATTCCGTCCACCAAACATACAGTTCAGGGTCCAGGCCCAAAGGTTAAATTCTTCACGTTACAAATACCTTGCAGCCGGTAAAAAGAATGTTCGAGTAAAACATTCTATCTGATGGATGG
>NW_007523564.1:0-227 GCF_000475195.1 Diaphorina citri
GACTTATTTTTCAAATTTCGATTTTGATTTTCTCCCGCTGAGGGTATCGTAAAAAAATAAAAAAAATATTTTTGGACTCTGTGAAAGAAAATGAATATGAAAAGATAATTTATTTAGTGACTTAGAAAAAATCTTCGTTCTCTATTGTGATGGTAAAAGATCTATATAGATGTAGATCTGTCCTAGGACAGGTTTCAACACGACGTTCTCCACTTTTCTCGATCTTG
>NW_007523565.1:0-227 GCF_000475195.1 Diaphorina citri
TGAGCCGCTTAGTCCAACCTTTAAAGCCCGATTCAACTCTGTCCCACTGTTCTTGCCATTTTATCATTGTTCTCTCCCTCTCTCTTATTTGTTCTTCTTTGGATATCCCGTAACATTCCTTTCTTTCTTTGATGATAAGGTCTATAGGAATGGTTCTAGATACGACCATAACTGCCTCTGTTGCAACTGTTCTATGTGCTCGGCTTACCCGAATGGACATCTTCCTC
>NW_007523566.1:0-227 GCF_000475195.1 Diaphorina citri
ATCAACTTTTTACCGCGAACTTTTAGACTCAAGATAAAAGAGGACCTCAAACTCACCCCTGCGTCACCCCAACAGAACCAACCTGTTCCGATCAGAACAGACCTCAATCTTCATCATCAGCTCGTTGTAGACGTTTGATGACCTGCCAGACAGCGCCTTCCGCCTACTTAAGTGTTACTTTCATGCGAACACTTGGAAACGCTTTGATCTCTCTGACGAGGTTGAAC
>NW_007523567.1:0-227 GCF_000475195.1 Diaphorina citri
CTTCTGAATGAGAGGGGGCATGAGGAGACTAATGTACTCGGGTTTGTTCAGATGATGCCCCACCGAGTCAGCCAGCGTACCGATAGCGTCGTACAGGATTAGCAGATTCTTGTGCTGATTGGGGCAAATAAAAGGAATTTCAATCTTCATGAACATAAATAAATGTCGTTTCTTTGTGTTATTATATCACAACTTTGGTGCTCACTGCAGCATTGTAGGATTTTCCA
>NW_007523568.1:0-227 GCF_000475195.1 Diaphorina citri
CAGCTAATAAATGGTTGGAAATACAATTTCTCATCAAAAGCAGAATAATAATTTACCAAAAGAACACAAAATTGGCGAAGGGAGAAAACACAATAATGAAAACTTGAAAACACTAACATACCTAATGAAAGCATAACAAACATGCAAACAACACACAATATCCGTAGATAAAACTAACAAGATTGTTTGAGTTCAATACGTGACTGGCTGATGAATTGAACAATGGA
>NW_007523569.1:0-227 GCF_000475195.1 Diaphorina citri
AAATGTGACGGAATTGATGTATAATAACTAAATTAGCAATAATATTTCGATAAGTAAATTTGGCACGTCCACTAAAAATTGAACAGATCTACTACGTTCATGATGTTCGTAATGTATTTTTTGCATTTGACGAGGATTTAACACTTCTTCTTTTTAAGCTAAATTTCCTTTTATTAGAGACACATTTTGGCGTAAAGTCAGAAGTTTTTAATTTTCAATTTTTGTTC
>NW_007523570.1:0-227 GCF_000475195.1 Diaphorina citri
TATCAGTATTCTCTCTCCACTCCTGCCACCCTCTCTATACATTCTCCCCTCACTCTTCATGTGACAGGGTACAGGTTATGTTGTCACACTACTTTCTAGGACGTCACACTTTTGATCAGCCAGAGATCATCAACCACTTGCTCAGGCCATGGGGTCACCACTCCCCTATAACTGCCTTCACAGTTACTTCTGGGATAAACCCTGTTTTGCACCCGTACGAACAACTC
>NW_007523571.1:0-227 GCF_000475195.1 Diaphorina citri
GACGGTGCTGAAACAGCAGCTGGCTGCCCTGTAAGTAAAACTCTTTCACCGAATGTAGTGAAGGTCTATGCAAAACTCATGGTTTGAATGTTTGTTACGCTATAACTCGCGAATGCCTGGTCGGATTTTGATGAAATTTGGTAGAGGTTCACGTCAAAGTACGTCGCAAGTTCAAATTTGGGGTCCCAGAATTGAACGGGGCCGGTTTTTGGTCTGAACGTTTCAGA
>NW_007523572.1:0-227 GCF_000475195.1 Diaphorina citri
AATTAATACTATCTGTAAGTCTTACAACTTGGTAATTTCATGTGTTGTACACAGAGATTCTGCTGAAGGGGAAGTATTTAATACTGGAGCTTGCTTACTTAACTTGGGCCACATATAATTACTATCAAGCTCATTTTCTATACCTATAAATTTACAAGACTTATAGTCATTACTCCACCGTTTAAATTTGATCATAAGCAAATAATGAATAATGAAATTCTCAATGA
>NW_007523573.1:0-227 GCF_000475195.1 Diaphorina citri
TAGAAGTTAAATACAAACCTGGTTCTTTATTGTTTCTTGCTGATACTCTTTCCAGGGATCCATTGCCAAACTATGAAATAAAGACTCTTGATCAAATAGAAGAAGACATTGTTTGTCAAGTGAAGAGTGTAATTGACAACCTACCTATTTCAAGATCCAAACAAGAGGAAATTTTAGCAGAAACAAATAAGGATCCTGTTTTAAAATTGTTAAGAGAAACTATTTTG
>NW_007523574.1:0-227 GCF_000475195.1 Diaphorina citri
ATATAAGAAAACCGTTTCCGAAATCCATGAAAGTGGAAGCAATCGGTTTTCAATGTGGTTTTCAATATGAGTACGTACATACTTCAGTTCTGTAGTCTTGTACCTCACCTACCACCTATTGTAAATAGTCAATCTTGACCTTTGGTGTACATTTCATTTGTAATTATGGAACTCTAACTTTGTGAATAAAATAAATCCGAAAATATTTTATGTCTATGTTAGTTTCA
>NW_007523575.1:0-227 GCF_000475195.1 Diaphorina citri
GAGGTGCGAATTCATCGAACACCTCCAGAATCTTGATCCTCAGTAACTCAGTTTTGCGATTTACGTCACTCTCGGACAACAGAGGCGCACAGTCTAAGGAGCCAAAACTCTCCAAGAGTAAATCGCTATCGATACCTTTTATATCGCGATACGTTACAAACTGAACCGGATATTTAGGTACCTTCACTGAGTATGCCAGATATAACATGTCATGCCGCGATATTCCA
>NW_007523576.1:0-227 GCF_000475195.1 Diaphorina citri
TATAACACAGAGGTAACTACAGAGTAGGTATTAGTGACTGTTTCGTCTCTTAGTCCAGTCAACAAGGAGTTTATCATCGAGCTGGGTCATAGAATATCGTCGGTGCGGACTAATACTCATCGCTATCAGTTCTCTGTTGCCTGGACTATTATAACACAGAGGTAACTACAGAGTAGGTATTAGTGACTGTTTCGTCTCTTAGTCCAGTCAACAAGGAGTTTATCATC
>NW_007523577.1:0-227 GCF_000475195.1 Diaphorina citri
GGGCCATTTTTCACTTTCAATCAAAAATGTACCTACTTAGTAGATACTTGATGGTGGATTTCACCAACGACGTAATGAAAGATTTAACTAATGGGAGAATTTTTAACCGTCCAAAAAGGAGGAGTTTTTAAAAACTCCTGTTTGGATCATTAAGAACTCCTTTTTTTTATCGTTGAAAATTCTCCCATCAGTGAAATCTCCAAGACTTGTCTCAAAACTCGATTTTC
>NW_007523578.1:0-227 GCF_000475195.1 Diaphorina citri
ACGGGGGCTGTGTGCTACATCAGTGATACAACCGGGGTAGAAATAAGAACTTTTCGGTGAGTTGGAAAGTTCGTTTTACTTCCCCCGTAAACATAAATTGTACAAATAATAATTCCTGCTCGAGACCCAATATTTGAATGTTCCGAAAACTTTGATTAGGTATGGTTAATTGGTTATGGGAAATTATAGAGTCAAACTTTTAGTTTACTTCCTACTAAATTCATTCT
>NW_007523579.1:0-227 GCF_000475195.1 Diaphorina citri
TCACCATTTTTTGTTGCTAAGCGATTTTTCTTTAATTCTGAATGTCATCTGCCAACTTCTGGAAATCCACTTCATACCAAACCCTCGAGCGGTCAAGCGAAAACTAAACTAGCCCCCCTCTCCTCTCACGCTTTGCTTTCTTCTCTTTCTCTTGTTACAACTTGTTTCCGTATAGCTGCGTTTACCACACTTCAAACCGATGCCGATGGATAATAATACCTATGTAG
>NW_007523580.1:0-227 GCF_000475195.1 Diaphorina citri
AGGTGTTAACTGTGTTCAGATCAGTAATGATGGAATTCCGGATTTTCTGATTTTTCATCATCATTACTTGGAAATAATACCAACCTCAGTGGTGCAGTTGTTAACGCGTTGGACTTTGGATCTGGAGGTTGGCGGTTCGAGTCCAAGTAATGTCATGAAATTTATCTAGGTGAAATAATCGGGGAACGATGTTTGTGACAAGCATTTAAATATGCTTAACACAATTA
>NW_007523581.1:0-227 GCF_000475195.1 Diaphorina citri
GCTATTGTCGCCTCAAACAAAATAATTATGACTATAGAGCCCTCGGTCTATGTCTACATATCCATATAGGTACCTAACTATAGAGATAGTGGATAAGCAGAGTTGGTAAACAAAACAACAAACATACAAAATATGACTATAATTAATGTCATTTTGCAGTCACGTACGCTTGTTGTGAAACTTGAGAAGGAAAACAGTTCAAGTTTCAAGCAAGGTTGTGCTGTGAC
>NW_007523582.1:0-226 GCF_000475195.1 Diaphorina citri
GAAAGTCTCGCAGATATTCTCAGATATAGAAGGTGTTGAAGTTTATTTCGATGATATTATTGTCGCGGGTTATGATGACGAGGAACATGATGAGCTGTTGAGGAAAGTATTTGAGAAGGCGAGACAATTCAATGTAAAATTCAACCCAGATAAGTTTCAGTATAAACAAGAACAAGTCAAGTTCTTGGGAAAAGAGATCTCGAAGCAAGGGGTCAGACCAGATAAG
>NW_007523583.1:0-226 GCF_000475195.1 Diaphorina citri
AAGCAAAGTTCCGTTTTATGATTTTCAAACAAAAATTCAAAGATGATCGAGCGATCCTTTAGAAAACGTTCGTAACATACCGTGAATGATGGAACGAATTTGAATTCGGAATGGTCGGCTTCGGCAGAAACATTGTATCTTGTAGGTAGGTATCCTAAAAATAGGCACCTTTCGAGCAGATCGAGGATAGAAACGAAAAAGATCTTCAACGAAAAAAACTGAGGAG
>NW_007523584.1:0-226 GCF_000475195.1 Diaphorina citri
TAGAAAATGCCAATGTCGACCCAAGCACAGCTTGAATCCCATTCAATCCTAAATGACTCCAAGCGAAGCATTTACTTGATCTGGGATTAGGTGAGTTTTCGAAATATTTGTGCTTCTACTTCCTCAATTGAAGTGGTAACTTCAAAAATGGTGTTAACAGGTATCCGCTTTTGCGTTTTGGTCAGGTAAACCATCATAGTTTTGCCTTCTCACTCTTCTCAGAAGA
>NW_007523585.1:0-226 GCF_000475195.1 Diaphorina citri
GACAAGAGTATCTGATAGACGTAGTGATTTAGAGAACATATTATTACCTCAGAATCACATTACAAGACATGGACGTAACGTGAGAAAACCAACTAAACTTGACCTGTAAATACCTAATACTTGATAGAAGGAGGAAACGATTTTGATAATTAAGTTTGGTTGTATTTTCCATTCACTGTAATTGTTTATTCTTTATTGACTGTATTGTTGAGCTAACGTTTATTTT
>NW_007523586.1:0-226 GCF_000475195.1 Diaphorina citri
CTAAAGTTCCAGCTCAAGTCGATGAGTCTGAGTAAAATTAAAAGATTTGATAATCACTGAACATGAACAGATTAAAAGTTTTAAACTAATCGATCAATTCACAAATCCTTTAGTTCCGAGCTATGTCAATGAATTGGAAAAAAGTGCAATTTTCACAAACGCTAAAATCAATTTTAAATGATTTTAACCATGTTGTAAACGAAACTAAATGAGTTTTTACAACAGC
>NW_007523587.1:0-226 GCF_000475195.1 Diaphorina citri
TGTTAAGATATCTCTGTCTAATTTATAATGTAGACTGTAGTTCTTCCTAACATCCTGTATGGAGCGTGCAAGGGTTCCTTGAGTCAAGGACAGACAAGACCCTCTGTACTTGAAGAGTTCATGATACCTCCTGTATACAGGGTTCTATACAGAACACGATCCTCTATAGAAAACAACCCTGTTTTAAAGTATATTCCCAGACCTTCCTACCATCCTGGACACAACG
>NW_007523588.1:0-226 GCF_000475195.1 Diaphorina citri
CTTCCTTCGATCAACGTACCCATGTGATTCTAGCGTGGTCATATGGTTGGGAAGCAACGAGAATTTCACCTCCGTTCTTCTCCGCTTGGAAGACGAAACTAAACCTCTACGTAAACTAACCCAGTGTCCGAGGGAGTTTAAGAGGACTACTGTGGATCGACATTTCCGCGAATGGAACTTCATTGTGGATTGGTGCTCGTTTAGACTTATGGTAAAACCGGGAGAA
>NW_007523589.1:0-226 GCF_000475195.1 Diaphorina citri
ACCCATGAAAGGTTCCTGAGATTCTGGTTTACACCTGAAACAAACATTGCAAGCGCGAACAACTTTGCGAACCAAGTTTCTCGCACCTAGAATCCAATAATTATTTCGGAGAAGTGCATATAATAAGGTAGACCCTGTATGTAGGTTGTGTTTATGATAATGTTCTACTAAGAGTGTAGTTACATGTTCCTTCTGTGGTAAGAGAATAGGATGCTTTTGTTCGTAT
>NW_007523590.1:0-226 GCF_000475195.1 Diaphorina citri
TCATAACAATTATGTAGTATATGGACACACGAATAAAAACAGAATGGTAAATCCTCTACGAGGTGTAAAACAAAGCCCGAGCTACACTGAGAGCACGTTCCCAACACAAGAACTGAATACTAAACTCTGGTAGCACGAGAGGAACTTAAGGAGACCTAGGTCTTAACAAGGAAACGGACAAAAACAATACAACAATATCACCAATATTGTAAGTCTATAAGGAGAA
>NW_007523591.1:0-226 GCF_000475195.1 Diaphorina citri
ATGGTGTCAAGATCAGGCGAAAGGAAAACACCTCAGAGAAATAAAGAAAAGTGTCAATGTATGGAAAACTTCAAATAGGCAAAAAAGACAAGAAGAAGTGGTTTTATGTCGAATACGAATTGGGCATACTCTGGCGACACATGGTTCTTTACTTGATAAGAAAGACCCTCTTCCATGTCATTTATGTAACTTTCCCCGGTGTTCGGTAAAGCACTGGATTCTAAGC
>NW_007523592.1:0-226 GCF_000475195.1 Diaphorina citri
AGCTAGGGAGTTTTTTTTTTTTAATAAATCAGTTTTTATTTATTTTTAAACGTGTACAATAACTTTCTCTATTGCTGATTTTACTCCTTGTCAAACTGTGGACATAATTGTAGACATATTTGTCTACAATGGAGCAGTTGCAAATGGGTACAAATTATAAATATGTAAATGGTCGATTCGTATGTAAAAAGTTGGGAATAATCCAAATCTGAGGTCAAAACACGAT
>NW_007523593.1:0-226 GCF_000475195.1 Diaphorina citri
ATGAAAACAAAGTAATTTGTGTTGCCCACGTACCTTTTCTAGACAGATCATTGATGGTTTTTTTATTTTTTTTTTTTTCATTTTTAAATTTAGGAAAATGACATAATAATCAATTTTTTTGCATTAGTAAACAACACCAAATGTGAGTAAAAAAAAAAACAAGTAGGGGAGTCCCAAATCACCACCTTCTCCTCTAGAAAAGAGAGGAAATAAACAGCAACTTTGC
>NW_007523594.1:0-226 GCF_000475195.1 Diaphorina citri
AAAATAAATATGTATGTATCCATATCTACTGCACCGGAGGTCTTTCTGGTTCATGAGAACACGTTTGTAGGTGGCATCGAGACTTGTGGAACGAATCCGAAGGAAAGGCACGAGATTCTGAAAACTCCTTTCAATTCCATTGGAACAAGAGAGCTCTACATCTAGGATGAGATTGGTACAACACATTACAATTTGAATAATTTTTTGTGGCACTTCAATAGGTTTG
>NW_007523595.1:0-226 GCF_000475195.1 Diaphorina citri
GAGGGACGGCGCCTGGAGAATGATGCCGGCCGTTCCGCCCAGGACGGCCAATGTGAAGATCCACAGGAAGAGACGGTCAAGGACGAGGGCCACGTACTTCCAGTCCTCTTTCACCTGTGATGGGGAGGAGAGGGAAGAACATTAGAATAAGTACAAAGTTACAAACACTAGTCTATTCATCTATTGGTCGGTTTCACCATTATTTTTTCAGCCCCTAGAAGGCCTT
>NW_007523596.1:0-226 GCF_000475195.1 Diaphorina citri
CGCCCCGGGCGGTAATCGAACCCGCGGCCTAGCGCTTACAAGGCAGACGCACTACCAACTAAGCTAACTAGGCTGGCACTAGAATTGTTAAATCATGGAAATTGATTGCAAAGAAAGGCACTTGGTAATATGTAGTGCAATAGTCTTAAACTAAGATGGACGCGGCACACAAGGGATCAGGAAGAGACCGACATAATGTGATATCCACACAAGTTGTAAAAAAAAA
>NW_007523597.1:0-226 GCF_000475195.1 Diaphorina citri
ATCTACACCATTGGTGTTTTTTCGTCAGGATGAACCAACTTGGTTTTGGCGAGTTTATTTTTACGGAGTGCGGCTGCGAATGCCCTTCCGCTACTCCAACCACGTCAAGACAATAATATATTATGAAAAGCAACCCAATATAATTCTGGTTGAAAAAACAATAGAATAGGTAGGTAAAGGTAAAGAAACGGAAAGAGCAAAAAAGGCAAATGTAAAAATTGTAATG
>NW_007523598.1:0-226 GCF_000475195.1 Diaphorina citri
ATTTCGCTATATTTTTTTATATTTTATTATCTTTGTGTTAAATAAAAAATTGAAAATCATGAGAATTGTTAATTACACTGGTAGCTAATAGCTATACATATATGTTTTGTTTGAAACTGTACCCATGTCTATGAGCTACAATATACCTCTTTCTTGCCTATGGTTTTCGTCTGAGCTTCAAGTTTCACATGTACCCATACCGGATTTGTCATGCTTTTCAAATGAT
>NW_007523599.1:0-226 GCF_000475195.1 Diaphorina citri
ATGGTGAGAAATGTTGACACGTAGGTGGTGACCAGAATGAGGAGTGGACAGATGAACATGAAGAAGAGGCTGAAACAGCTGTACAACTGCTCCTGCCATGGTTCCGTGTAGAAACCGTAGGTGACACACTGGTAGAAGTCCTCAATGAACGGACCTTTCTCAATGTGAAATATCACCATCTGAAATGTAGAGAAAAACGAATTTTAAATTGCACAAATGATTGTCA
>NW_007523600.1:0-226 GCF_000475195.1 Diaphorina citri
CCTAGCCATTTTGGGAAGATAGAGATCAACAATCCAAAAGGTCAGTCTGACTGAAGGCTTGAGAGAGATTATTCAATGTTCCCTGATTCCATTGGCAGAATGGGGTAGGGGTTTAATAATACATAGATGTCGTAAATAATTTATATCGCGTGTACCTATTATGATAACAATTTAAATTTATTAGTCAGATAACCTAGGTATCTACCTGTGGGAAAACAGAGGCGAC
>NW_007523601.1:0-226 GCF_000475195.1 Diaphorina citri
TTATCTCGCTCAGATCTATAAACCGAGAAAGTTACTAGTACCTACCTAAATTGGTACCTAGTAAATGGATACTAGTACCTACTCTATTTATAGGTACCTACTCTCGGTCGACTTTTTATCGTTTGCTTTGACTCGGATACCTACCTACTACCCACATATGTATACTTGTATACCTACATACATTACATGTGATTATTGCATCTAAAATAGGTAGATTAAAATAGTA
>NW_007523602.1:0-226 GCF_000475195.1 Diaphorina citri
TGATCAATATTTACAAAACCATTCTCGACCGAGCAGTTACCTCGGGCTATTTCTGCCACCTTGTCAAGGCATGAACGAAAAAAGAATGCAGGAATTAATTTGGGTAACTATACTCGTAATCCGGAAGTCTGAGGTTCGACTTATACCCGAGTCCGTGGAATTTTCTTGAAACCCCTAAATGTTCCACTAAATTAGTTTCACTAAAATGTCTTAACCATAAGACTGC
>NW_007523603.1:0-226 GCF_000475195.1 Diaphorina citri
TTTCATTATTATTGTATTCATGATGAGGATTGAGGAATGATTGGGTAAGTGTTTTATTATGTTTTAATACCTAGGTAATAGGTAAGGTACCTATTGCCTGGGCATATTTTGTAGGTGTAGCCATAGTACTTCCACATCAGAGAAACCTTCAGTTCTCAGTATGAAAGATACCTATTTGGATAAAATTTCTATCATGGAAACTGAATAGATAAAGGAAGATGATTGC
>NW_007523604.1:0-226 GCF_000475195.1 Diaphorina citri
AACCTAACAAAATTATATCAATAAAGAGGTGCTCTATTAAACTGTTGGTATAATGGAACAACTTGTTCTAAGCTGACAATCTAAATAAAGCACTACTTATACTTATGGTAAAATAATAATACTAATTTTATTGTTTTGCTTTAAGTTCACTTACACTTCCACAAGAGGATTTAGGGGCGGGATCGGCCGAAGCTTGTTTGTTCTGAGCCTCCTGATCTAATTCTTC
>NW_007523605.1:0-226 GCF_000475195.1 Diaphorina citri
ATTATCCCACGAATTCAAGACTTTCAGATCCTTCCTCAATGCGATGTCTAATCTTGGCCAATCCATCATGGAAGGTTAGCGCCGCCCAAGGATGGCCTGGGTTTGGGACAGAATTCGGACGTCATTGAAGCACCTCAATACGGAACACTTGAGATTACCTGAGGGACATAGGAGGAAACGGGACGAGGACGTGGAGGTGGCCCAAGAAGCAGAGGTAAGACCAGCC
>NW_007523606.1:0-226 GCF_000475195.1 Diaphorina citri
TATTTATGATATTCTTTTTATTTTAGAAAAGAAAACTTTTAACTTCAGAGAAAGATTGAAAAATGCTGTTTATGTGTAAGTCTATACGTACGTAGACAACATTAATACGTAAATGTATGTTTGCTTTGCGACAAAAGAAAAAGGCTTCAACAAAGAAAACTGTTTTCATTAAATATTTCCCACATACCTATTGTGGAGTGCTGGGGAAATTGAAATTTTCTTATAT
>NW_007523607.1:0-226 GCF_000475195.1 Diaphorina citri
TTCCATCAAACGCTTTCTGTGTCCTATGTGTGCGTGATTCTGCGAGATAAGTGAAAGCGATTTTCTTATGCTCAAAAAGTAGGTATAGCGAGAAGCGAATGTAGAAATCATCGATAGAGTTTCTGTGGGTTGCGTATTTACCTATGACACCCAAAGCAGGCCATTCGCCCAAATTAGGCATTCAGAAAATGGTTCGTCTCGCAAGAAACGCGAAAACTTACCCGCT
>NW_007523608.1:0-226 GCF_000475195.1 Diaphorina citri
CCTTTTTTCCAGCTTTCATCAGTTTCCTTTGAGTTTATGGAATGTTCAATCAGACCGTATCTAAATTGTGACCTGATGTTAGAACTTATAAAAATAATGAGATAACTAACGTGATTAAAAAATTGCATGTCCTAATCTGAACCCAATGCAAGGCTTCTTTGATGCGATATGCCTTCAATGCAAAACCTTATCCACTTATTAATATCTAATGTTTCCAATGGCAAAA
>NW_007523609.1:0-226 GCF_000475195.1 Diaphorina citri
GGATTTGTGTTTTTCGGGGTCCTTGAGTATATTTAACACGGATCCATGTTCCAATATTCTGACAGATCTGTTATAAATTCTCAATTAAAAATGACGTTGGTCCTTTTAGCAATCTTAACCGCGGGGATATCGAACAGAGAACTTGAACTTGAAAGCCCTCAACCTCAGATCTATAAAATCTAATTCTTCACAAATCGGTTAGACTCAAGTTTTCCCGCAACAGACC
>NW_007523610.1:0-226 GCF_000475195.1 Diaphorina citri
ATGCCTTTCGCACTCAACCTTTGCTTTATATTTAGCAAGGGAAATTCAGGCTGGTATACTCCCTGTCTAACGTTCCCCCGCCAGACAAACTTTTGTCCCACATTCCACATGTAAAATTAAAATAAAGAAGGCAACTTGTTTGCGATTATACTTACTTACTTACTTACTGCCAGGGCCATTTGAAGCCTAGAAGACTTTTTGCCTCGCCAATTTTGCCTCGCCAAAC
>NW_007523611.1:0-226 GCF_000475195.1 Diaphorina citri
AGTGTTGAAGAGGAGGGAAAGTAATAAAGAAATAGAGCCAGTGACAGAGAAGGAGATAGAGTTAGTAGTAACAGAAATGAAGAACGGGAAGGCAGGAGGAAGGGACAAGATAGTAGGAGAGATGCTGAAATACGGTGGGAAAATAGTAATCCAGATTTTGTGCGCGCTTTTTAACTTTTGTCTCGACCTCAAGGAAATTCCCAAGGAATGGAAAATCTCCAAGGTT
>NW_007523612.1:0-226 GCF_000475195.1 Diaphorina citri
GTGTGCCCCAAATGTTTTTTCAATGGGAGTTGTTGAGGGTTTAAAACAATAGTTACAAATTTGTAATTAAAGGCGAGTATACCCCGGGCCCCTTTTTGACCTTGTCTGGCCATCGTCCAAGAAAGATTGTTCGGATGTTCGGCTACTTTTACAATTATCATTAGGTTGCTATGTGAGAAGGAGGGTTCGAGGAGCCGTTTTCATAGGAAAGGTATTGAATTATTTA
>NW_007523613.1:0-226 GCF_000475195.1 Diaphorina citri
TCACAACTTCTTCCTTTTTCATAATGTAGGTAATTGAAGTTGAATAAAGCTTGCTAATTACACCTGGGGAAAAAAAAAAGAAAAAAATGGGCTTCATGAAAAAAGGATTTTCATTTTATTCATGTACATAGGTACCTACTTTTTTCATTACATAGGTACCTACTTTTTTCATTTTCATTCATGTACCTATACCTACATAGGTACTTTTTCTCAAACAACCCTCCTA
>NW_007523614.1:0-226 GCF_000475195.1 Diaphorina citri
CCTCGATTAGAAGAATGTATAACTCAACCGTCCCAAGCTAAGCACTTCTCAACTATGGATTATTATATAATGGAGATTGAAAATGGCAAAGTTCAAAAGTAAATTAGAGATAACGAATCCTAATGCAGCAGGAATCGATGTTGGTTCTGCTGTACATTATGTATGTGTACCCGAAGGAAGCGATGAACAACGTATACAAAAATTTAGCTGCTTTACGGAAGATCTC
>NW_007523615.1:0-226 GCF_000475195.1 Diaphorina citri
AGGTCAATTCATCAAAGAAAGTTAGTGTTATACTACAAGATTTAAATGATAATGTTCTACCATGTTACATAGACAACATAAATGACATTACAACCATGCAAACAATAGTGTACTGTGCAGCCATCACTGTTGCCATGAGAATCGGCAAAACAGTCAACATAAACGTAAATAACGAAGAACCCACTAGAAACAGAACTAACCGTACAAACCCCTGGCTGAAACGTAT
>NW_007523616.1:0-226 GCF_000475195.1 Diaphorina citri
CTTATCTATCCTCGGAGAAATGATGAAGCGTGTAGTAACCAAGTTTTGTAGCACAACATACACAAGAATAGACGAATAGAGAAAAAAAAGTAAGTGAATTTTCCTTAACTGTGGAAGGTAAGCTCAGAATTTCATGCATACAAAATCAAGCAGTTTGCACTTTTACCCGCTTTAGGGGAACTTGGGGGCTTGGAATTTGCCGAGACCGCAGGTCCAATAGTAGAAA
>NW_007523617.1:0-226 GCF_000475195.1 Diaphorina citri
ATATTCACTCTTATCCTCAGGTTTATTAGTTTTATCCCACTTCTTTTTAGCTTCCTTCTTTTCCTTGATTTTCTCTTTCACTTCCTGATTCCACCACCAAGTCTCTTTGTCTTTTGGTCTTCCTTTTCCCGATGTCATTCCTAGAACACTTTTTCCAACGTTCAGGATAACAGTCTTGTAACTGGACCACAGATCTTGACATCCTGATTGGCTAATGTTCCTCACG
>NW_007523618.1:0-226 GCF_000475195.1 Diaphorina citri
TGTACTCTTCTCATCCAGCTGCATGGACCAAAAAGCCGTGCTAGCATCAAGCTTGGAAAAATATTGGGCACCTATCAACTTAGACCTAATAGTTTCTAGTGTAGGTAATGGGTACTGTGATCTCATAATGGCTTTGTTCAAAGGTCTAGGGTCTAGGCAAACTCTAAGGGACCCATCGGGTTTTTCAACGAGTACAACTGAATTTAACCATTCAGTGGGTTTGGTT
>NW_007523619.1:0-226 GCF_000475195.1 Diaphorina citri
GTGTCCAGCAAATTTTAGTTTTCTCTCTCTTATGATGTTAAGCAATTCGGGTTTTTCTTTTCCCATTCTTCTCAGAATCTCTTTATTTGTGACTTTCTCAATCCAGGACACTTTCAACATTCTTCTATAACACCATTGTTCAAATGCATTGATTTTCTTTCCAAAGATCTTGTTTACAGTCCATGCTTCGCTGCCATAGGTTAAAATGGAGAATACATAAGTTTTT
>NW_007523620.1:0-226 GCF_000475195.1 Diaphorina citri
TGAAAATTTGGACCGATTGCAATACTTTCATTACTAGTATAGCTCCGCTATACTGTAGTAATAGAAAGTAAAAATTGATGTTTTTCGCACATGTAGGTAATTGAGATAAATTAGTATTACAGTCGGTTGTGTACGTCACACATTGATCATAATCAATGTTCAATGTCATTACAGACTTGACGGATCATCTACCAAAACTTTGCAAACTCTGGCTAACAGAATCAGC
>NW_007523621.1:0-226 GCF_000475195.1 Diaphorina citri
CCCCCCCTTTCTTTTAGTGTTTGGATGATAGAGCTCAGATATGCCATGCCTATGGAATACTAAACAACAACCCGTAATTTTCTTGTGTTTCAGTTAATGCTTGGATCTAACACCTCTCATTTGATGGACAGATTGACTAATCAGTACAGACAAAACATTGGTACCTATTCAGGATCGGTAAGTAAAACCATAGGTACCTACCATTTTAATGAAGGGAAAGTAACTT
>NW_007523622.1:0-226 GCF_000475195.1 Diaphorina citri
TACTCTTTGCTTTGCCTATAGGTAGAAGGTACAGCCGCGTGGCAATGACCTACAATATCATCCTACGTGAACCCGTTCCTGTCCATCATACCATACTCTGTACTCCTGTGTCTAAATAACTAAAATCCATGTCATCGATCTAATAAATTGTAGGTATATCTCTAAGAGATCTTTCATGTCAACAAATAGGTTAATTAATTAATATTCTGAAGTACCTCAGTACCTA
>NW_007523623.1:0-226 GCF_000475195.1 Diaphorina citri
CTCTCCCTCCCTTTCTCTCCTGTCTCTCTTCTCTCTTTTCCTCTTTCTATCCTGTCCTTTTCTCCCTTTCTCTCTCTCCCTCCCTTTCTCTCCTGTCTCTCTTCTCTCTTTTCCTCTCTCTATCCTCTCTCTCTCTCCTCTGTCATCTCTCTCCCTC
Organism: Diaphorina citri; assembly: GCF_000475195.1. Classification (NCBI taxonomy): domain Eukaryota; kingdom Metazoa; phylum Arthropoda; class Insecta; order Hemiptera; family Psyllidae; genus Diaphorina; species Diaphorina citri. Next base: position 158 of record NW_007523623.1, read on the forward strand.
CCTTTCTCTCCTGTCTCTCTTCTCTCTTTTCCTCTTTCTATCCTGTCCTTTTCTCCCTTTCTCTCTCTC
>NW_007523624.1:0-226 GCF_000475195.1 Diaphorina citri
CGCCACCAACCAAGCTAACTAGGCTGGCCGATGAGTTGTAGTAGGGTGTATTTGTTGTCATTCCGCATGATGTGGCCCAAGTATTGGAGTTTTCTTATTTTGATGATGTTCATGAGTTCCCTCTCTTTCTTCATTCGTCTTAGAATGATAGGCTTGCCAAATATCCAAAATGTCGATTCGGGACGCGAATCCGCGAACATAATAGCCAAATCCGCGAACATAATCG
>NW_007523625.1:0-226 GCF_000475195.1 Diaphorina citri
ATTCCAGTTTGCTTCTTACCAGCGCTGTATACAGGGTGATAATGGTGTCAAAATCTGTGAGGTATTTTGAGTGGCGAATTAAATACTTCACATGTAGGTGAAACCTTTTGTATACTATTTATTAAAGATAAGGTGCTATTTGTGTTCATAAGAGAAGTATTTGGATACTACTTATGTATACAGGGTGAGTATTGTGAGATTAAATTTTTCCTAGGTCTTCCATACA
>NW_007523626.1:0-226 GCF_000475195.1 Diaphorina citri
CATTGTTGAGTGATAAAAAAAAAGCCCTAGATGGTTTTCTGCTTTTCAATAAGAAAAGTTTTATAATGGCAGAAAAAAGATCGTAAAATCCAAACCTCGTTTCTTACCCCTTTGATTCCAACGCATGTAAGATGACCTACTAATAGGTCATCCACTTCTCACGTCCTTGGACCTTGGTTCGAATCTTCAAACGAACAGAAATATTATTTGACGGTCACAGGAAAAT
>NW_007523627.1:0-226 GCF_000475195.1 Diaphorina citri
AAACCACAAGGTAGGCACACTACCCTCCAGAAGAAAACCACAAGGTAGGCACACTACCCTCCAGAAGAAAACCACAAGATAGGCACACTACCCTCCAAGCTACTAACTAGGCTGGCTAATTCTTCAGTTTACTGAACCACTCGTTTTAGTTAGGTATTTGTTTTCATCTTTCCATATTTCGTTTTCTCATTTGCAGCAAAAGATCGTACCGCAACAGAGTAGGCAG
>NW_007523628.1:0-226 GCF_000475195.1 Diaphorina citri
ATTTTCGGTAACTAGAAAATAGTGGTGAGAAAAACCTTGTGCCACAATGACGACCATGGACCATTCACCCTCTCCATCGAATATGGCAGAAAAAATACCCAGCTAAATTTATTGATTTTCTGTGAGGGTCGGTACTAGGGTCAAGGCTCCGTTGAGGACGCTTCTATTCATTAGCATGGTTTTATTTTCTCTAGGGTGGGTACTAGGACTACTAGAGTACTAGGTA
>NW_007523629.1:0-226 GCF_000475195.1 Diaphorina citri
CTGGGACTGGTTGGCAGCTCTCCATTCCGTTCTGTTAGATGTCTCTTTCATTTCACTGTATTATAGCTACTGCTTCTGGAGGACTTCACTACTTGATTCATGTAGGTATGCCAAAACAGGTCCATTATCTATTTGGTCTATGCTTGGAAAAAAAGATGACACCACGCCTCTGCAATTTTAATGTAGGTATTCGACACACTTCTTTTGTGTTCCTTTGAAGTTCGAT
>NW_007523630.1:0-226 GCF_000475195.1 Diaphorina citri
TAAAAATGGTTTTGAACCATGTTGAACAAGAGCTGCATGGAAATGTTAAAGTCTTCTGGATTGTCACCAATGTAGAAGTTTTGTTCAAAATGTCAGTAGTCGTGTATTGCTTGTAAGCTCACAAAGGATACAAGGTGAAATGATTAGCAAGTCTAATGGATTAATTAAATTAAACTCTCATATCTACAGCATTAATTTAGCTATGTACCAGATATTTACATAGGTT
>NW_007523631.1:0-226 GCF_000475195.1 Diaphorina citri
GTCACGAAATGCAATGTGGCATACTTTTGAAGGCGCACTATGCGCGTTGCCCTACCTTCTCTTATTCTTTCTACCATGCAGTATGTAAATACATATGCATATGCATGTATAGCTAATTACTAATTATTAATAATGTCTTTCGCCCTCAGGTCAATATCGATCTTGAAGATGTTTTCGAACTGGTGTCCATGGTTCTCCTCAAGATGAATGGTATCAATTGTCCGTA
>NW_007523632.1:0-226 GCF_000475195.1 Diaphorina citri
TTCCGAATGAAACAATGGATGGATTGGGAGTCTGGAAAAGGTGCTTTTGGAACGAAAATAGATAATGGGTTTTTCTTTTTTGACAGGCAGAAATTTATGAGTTTTCCTATTTTTTCACAGCACAAAAATCAACAGAAAAATTTTCCTACCCTTTGATGAGGTTGTTTACAAACAATGCGGGACGAGACGGGGAGCGGAAAACTTTTTCTTTCCCACAGACTTTTTT
>NW_007523633.1:0-226 GCF_000475195.1 Diaphorina citri
CATGCAGGACATCCTCCTCTGCCTTCCTGTACTCCGACAAGCAGACCAGGTGGTGCGTAGGTTCTGGAGCACCGTACATAAGGACGGCAAGGTCCTCATGAACAAGCTTTTTGTGGAGATGCTCGAGGCTTACTTGAGATAAAGGCCTAACAAACTATACGTAGAAATGCTTGAGATGAAAGCGACAACTGGTGAACAAACAAACTATTCGTAGTAATGCTTGAGA
>NW_007523634.1:0-226 GCF_000475195.1 Diaphorina citri
TAGGTTCGAGATGGGTCTGAAGTTCGAGATATCAGTGGTGGAGCCTTTTTTTGGTACTGGAGTGACTACGGATTTTTTAGTTCTTGGGGGAAAACTTTGTTCTTTAATGATGCGTTTATTATATCAGATATTGGTCTTATTAGGGAGACTGAGCATTTTTTATATAATAGAGGTGGTATGCCATCGGGGCCTGGTGGTTTATTGGTAGACATTGATCGAATTTCAT
>NW_007523635.1:0-226 GCF_000475195.1 Diaphorina citri
GTAGGTATTAATCTATTTATTATTATCGTTGCGCTGCGCCTTTGGTAGCTACTCATTCACAAGGTTGATGGAACCTCGAAATTTATAGGCACAGAGCATGGAACTTTATTGACGTGACGTGGTTGGTTATCAAACCGGACCTCCTGTTTAATTAGTGTGAGGCTGAGCGCAAACCGAACTTCAGCGCCGAAATAAATTTGACTCCGCCGGGAATCAAACCCGGGAC
>NW_007523636.1:0-226 GCF_000475195.1 Diaphorina citri
AAAGTAGGTAATCTGTGCCCAGTCCATTTGACGCCATTTCAACGAAAGAACAAATTTATTACAGTGTACACTAGCTCAAATTAACAAAGTCGGTTTATTCTTAGCCACTGTTGATTATGTACATGATTACAGAATTCCTACGTATAAGAAAACACAAAGTAAGATTACATGAAGGTACCTTACACCATCAATAATGACGAATAGAGCTTGTTATACGGTTCCTATA
>NW_007523637.1:0-226 GCF_000475195.1 Diaphorina citri
ATTTGACCCGATTACATTACTTTCCTTCCTATAGGATAAGGAAAGTAAAAAGAGCATGCCTCCATCAGATGGACAATATGAGACACGATACTTCTCATTTATAGGTGATAGGCTGTCGAAATGTGGGTGCGAATTCTGCCCCTTCTCGTCCATCTTGTTTTCGATCGATTCTTTCGATTGCCCCGTATGTTGATTTCAAGGTTGGGTGGTAGAAAACGACCCCGCC
>NW_007523638.1:0-226 GCF_000475195.1 Diaphorina citri
GTGAAACAAAGAGTTAAATGCAAATCTAACTCGGTGCAGGTGCAGTAAATGAAGGAGAAGAAAATATCCAAGAAAATGGACTAGACATTGAACATTTATAAAGACACTTTTAAATGTCCATTTTGGTACGTACCTACTCGTACTCTATGTACCTATATCTACGATCTACCTATTTTTCACGTAGATACGTGGGGATAGGGGCGTAGGGAAGAAAATTAGGTACTTT
>NW_007523639.1:0-226 GCF_000475195.1 Diaphorina citri
AGGGTCATTCCTTTGCTATGCGCTTCAACAGATGCTTTGATTTTATCTTCATCCACTTGTTTGTGCCGTTTTGATCGTGGATCAGGTTGTTTACCAGCGTGGTTGTTTACCAGCAACCTAAAATAATAATAATAATAATAACACTGTCATGATGAAACACTGTCATGCGACAAAAAGATGAAATATTGTCATTTATGACAAAACTTCGATTGTACCTTTCAAGAGG
>NW_007523640.1:0-226 GCF_000475195.1 Diaphorina citri
AGAGAAAAGCAGAAGATCGAGAATCATGGCGTACTGCTGCAAACCAGCCCCTCGGCTGTTAACCAATGATGATGATGAGAAGTTCCGACAATCATAATGAGCAGTGAATTTTAAGTTCTAACTCTACGGCTCAATCCAATTTTGGTATCTATGAACTGTATTTGGTACCTATGTTACAAACCTGAAAACGGCTACTTTCCCTGTCGCGTATAATATCTCTAGTAGC
>NW_007523641.1:0-226 GCF_000475195.1 Diaphorina citri
AGGTCTTTTTACCAGGATCACGAAAATGGTGGTGCAAATTTTGTCCAGAAAACCATAAAGCCAAAAAACCAAAAGAACCGGTTTTTGCGGGATTTTTTTCACATTTTCTCACACAAATGATCACATTCACAATGATTTTTTTCACATTTGCTCTGATCTCGAAATTTGTCGCGACGACCTATGAACTCAAAGCGAGAAAGTTTTAGATAACACTTCAGTCGATCAT
>NW_007523642.1:0-226 GCF_000475195.1 Diaphorina citri
TATCACACTAGGTTTTGCACGCCGCAGGTCTCGGGTTCGATTCCCGGCGGGGTCGTAGTTTTTTCGGCTTTTTGTTTGCAGTTCGGGGTGCACTCAGCCACGTGAGGACAATTGAGTAGCTACTTTAAAGGAGTAGCGACCAGTGGCAGCATTACCAGTGTAAAAAGATTATTGCATTATGGATATTGAGTGCAAGGCACTTAAGTAGTAGAATAGAACAGAATAG
>NW_007523643.1:0-226 GCF_000475195.1 Diaphorina citri
GCCACTTACTATCAGGTAGATCTGACAGATGGACCTTTTCAGCCGTACCTGTCAGGTCTACCTGATAGTGTGTGTGTTTATCAATTAGACCTGCCAGATGGACCTGATCAGGTGTACCTGATAGTGAATGGCTGGCCTAATATATCGCCATCTACATAATCGACTCACATGATTTCAACACTAGGTGGTTTCTTCACAATGTTTGTGGGTGGTGTAGGTTGGTCAG
>NW_007523644.1:0-226 GCF_000475195.1 Diaphorina citri
TGAACATATTTATAGACATTCTGTATGCATTCAACTTTTTGTGCATATTTCTCCTTTTGGTGAGTTCAGCTCTAAATAAAGGTATTCTAACTTGCTCAGTTTGCCTATTGTTCAAGGAATTCTAGGGATTTGGGATTTAAGGAACGATCCTTGTGCGTCCAAGGCGTTTTCGTGATTGTGTCAAAGGCTAAACAAAAAAGTCGAGCGGAGAACATAGCACATTGAC
>NW_007523645.1:0-226 GCF_000475195.1 Diaphorina citri
GAGATGCGCAGAAACGTATGCGCACAAACATGAATTGCGCAGAAATACATGCGCACAAACAGATTAATGTGTTGCCTGAGAGGGAGCTTTGCTCGGGACATTTGATGTGAAGTCATCGCCTAAGAGAGAGTATGCCGTGACGTCAAAATTCACGATTTACCGGTATTTTTTAAATCGATTTATCTCGGGATCTAGAAGTCGCAGAAGAAAAAGAAAAATTCCGTTG
>NW_007523646.1:0-226 GCF_000475195.1 Diaphorina citri
AACATCAAAGACTGTCCTAATACCAAAGAAAGGAAATAAAGACGACATCAAGAATTATAGACCTATCTGTTTACTCTCCCACCTCTACAAATTAACCACACGTATAGTATTGAATAGGATACAGAAGACCTTAGAAGAAAATAACGGTGTAGGGGAGACTGTTCCACCATGGGTCATGGGGTACCATGGGTCTTTCAATTTTAAGTGCCTTCTGATATTCTGAGGT
>NW_007523647.1:0-226 GCF_000475195.1 Diaphorina citri
AAGCGAATACAATAGTCCGTCCCTTATACCTTTTTTTATTACTATTGTAATAATAAAGGAAGGACGGACTAAAAATTGGTGCTGCACAAATCGGTACTTCCCGTGCACCAACACGGAAAATTAAGGAGCGCGGTAGCGCTCCGCCCCGCCAAGTCAAGAAAGTTTGACCGCGCTACCAGAGATATTATACGCGACAGGGAAAGTAGCCGTTTTCAGGTAGTTGTAG
>NW_007523648.1:0-226 GCF_000475195.1 Diaphorina citri
ACGTGCAAACTAAAGATAAAAAGTAAAAAATGAATTCAGATTGTACAAGTTGCGGAAAAAAAATCAAAATTTCGAATTCCCCGCCAACTTTACACGCAAAAAGGCCGACAATGGCCTAGCTCAGCCCAGTACATAAACACAGCCTGATGCTCAGGCCGTGGTTATGAACAGGGCCATCGTAGGACATCGTCGGACTTTTTGCGTGTAAAGTTGGCGGGAAATTCGA
>NW_007523649.1:0-226 GCF_000475195.1 Diaphorina citri
AAAAAATGATAATCTTAGTTGAATGATTTTTGGCAACACGGAAATTCCTGTAACTTTTTTCGGTGTCTCCCACCTTTTGGGTTGATGTGGTATTAGACCAAACAATTATCACAACCCAAATACGAGCAAGGGCACGGATTTTATAAACACCGAGTTAGAAATGATGGAATGAAAGGACCCAGAATATTTGAAGATGCTGAAGAGTTCCAAATTACTGATTCTCACC
>NW_007523650.1:0-226 GCF_000475195.1 Diaphorina citri
TCGAATTTCCCGCCAACTTTACACGCAAAAAGGCCGACGATGGCCTACGATGGCCCTGTTCATAACCACGGCCTAAAGGTAAAGGATAAGGAAAGTAAAAAGTGATTTCTTCCTTCCTTTGTGACGTCAAATATTGAGGAAACGAAACAAAAAACAACAAACAACAGAGTAACAAGATCAGACTCTCAGAGAAGTGTGTTTGATATTTGATTGTCTTGGAAACAAA
>NW_007523651.1:0-226 GCF_000475195.1 Diaphorina citri
TTTTGATACAATTGAATCAAATGAATGTGTGATTGGAATTGGGATTATCATATTAGATTTTAATTTGGATTAAGGTATTCAATCAGTTGCTGAGTCACAACATTGAGTTGTTGACGAGTTTACTTCTGACATGGCTAACTCTCTCGAAGTTATAGGTAGATCATCTAATTCCCATAGTCCATAGTGTTTTATGATCTCGTCTAGTTTTGAGTTGAACGGGTTGAAC
>NW_007523652.1:0-226 GCF_000475195.1 Diaphorina citri
GATTTTTCACTTGTTCTTAGAGCTCTCGGTAACTAAAGGTTCTGGGTTCGATTCTCCAAAACTAGGATTTTTCCCTGAAGTACCCAACAACCCTTATCTCTTTTTTTCTCTGTCTCTTCCTCTTTTTCCTCTGCCTCCCCTCTTCTCTCTCTTGCTTGTGTTCTCTTTCTAACTTTCTCTCCCCTACCCTCCCTCCCATTTAGTAGTGAATATCGATCCCTTGGAG
>NW_007523653.1:0-226 GCF_000475195.1 Diaphorina citri
AAAAAAAGAGTACAATTGATATGGAAAAAAAGGAAGCAGAGAAAAAAAGGATTCAAGATGTCGCTGTAATTCGGGGGGCCCCCAGTGGAGGAGCTTCCGTCAAAAACCAACAAGAAGTTACTTATATGCAGCTAAGGTGTGTCTATTACTTAGTGAATATAAAGAATCAAAATCATCGATGTAGATCCACGTCGACTGGAAGTTCCAAATCTTCCCAAGCTTACAT
>NW_007523654.1:0-226 GCF_000475195.1 Diaphorina citri
TACTTTCAACTCTTTTCATCCTGATATTCAATTTACTTTAGAAGAAGAAAATTGCTCATCTTTACCCTTTTTAGATCTTACTGTCATAAAAAATACTAATGGATCAATTGAAACCTGTCATTATAAGAAACCTACACACTCTGGTAGATTATTGAACTATTATAGTAACCAGCCCATGTCATATAAAATAAATTGTGCTAAGAATTTAATTAACAGAACCCTTACC
>NW_007523655.1:0-226 GCF_000475195.1 Diaphorina citri
GGAGTTTTCCGGAAAACGGTTTGGGATAAAGACAAACGGTTTTCACAGGTTTGTTCTTCTCATTGAGAGCTATTTAAATCCGGGCTGGCCGGTAAAAATTTGTCAACTGTTTGTCTGAAAATTGAGATTTTCCATTTTTCAAAAGGGGTTTCCGGAGTTTTCCGGAAAACAGTTTGGGATAAAGACAATCGGTTTTCACAGGTTTGTTCTGCTCATTGAGAGCTAT
>NW_007523656.1:0-226 GCF_000475195.1 Diaphorina citri
GGATATGTCACAATTTGTAAACATATTTACTTGCACCAGTCATAGTTCAGATTTTCAGAAATAAGTCGGGTCAAATTTCGTTTAATAACTCAGTATTAGTAGACATGTATTATTATCCTCAGATTTTAGGTACCTACAGTATTGTTTATGTTTATATTGTTAATTTATGATTGTTAAGGAGAGAGGCCCATCTCCAAGAAGTTAGCTAATAGCTTAGGAGATGTAT
>NW_007523657.1:0-226 GCF_000475195.1 Diaphorina citri
TGACCACTACACCACCGAGGCAGGTATTAATACTGTCTACTCAAGTGAGTGAGTTGGTGTCAGTGGTATTTATGGAAGTTGGAAGCACTAAGTAGCCGAAGTACCCACTCATAGGTTCTCTTAATTGTACAGTTCCAGTCAGTGGTACCTATGTGTATGGAAGTGTGAGGTTTAGTCACACTCATCTGAGATAATGAAGCTGAAATCTTATCTGTCAGGCAAGTGA
>NW_007523658.1:0-226 GCF_000475195.1 Diaphorina citri
AGCAAACCGCGAATAGGTGACTTATCACAGAAGAATCGATGAGGACCTTCCACCTATGAAAATGAAGGGGAAATTAGTCAATTAAGTCCAAACTTCAAACCTATGGTCAAAATGTAGGAGAATCCTCCCCTCACCCCCCTACATTTCTCCTGACCCCCTACATGGTTTTTGGTAGTAGGGGGTCAAGGGGAGGTTTCTTCAGACCTAGATTTTTGTCAGAGCTCAT
>NW_007523659.1:0-226 GCF_000475195.1 Diaphorina citri
CTCTCTCCCTCACTCTTTAGCGCGATCTGTTTCCAATGAGAACTCGAGTAGAACGGTAGGCCCCGTTTACATCGATTTCACTAACAGACCGTTCCAGAACAATTGAGCTTTGTGGTGTTCTTGTGGTGATAGACACAGAGCACCTAAATGGATTCGCCACAAAATTCTAATCATGCCTGACACAAATGTCGTTCCCCACGGGATACACCTTGATAAAATGCCTCGA
>NW_007523660.1:0-226 GCF_000475195.1 Diaphorina citri
GTGGACGAAAATTCAGATTTGGGTCTGTAGATGCCAAACTCTTTTCTCAACTGATTTGTGATGTAGGCTGATGACTTCTGACCTACGTTTTTTTTATTAACTTTCTTGAGGTTTTGTCTTTTACTCTTGTCCACATTGTAAACTTGTTTCTTATTTTTAGATTTGAAAATTTTAGAAAGTAAACTCTCCATACTGCTACTATGGTGAAATGTTCCACTTTTTCACG
>NW_007523661.1:0-226 GCF_000475195.1 Diaphorina citri
TTATATGAAGTTATATGACCGCAAAAATAAAGTTCATCTGATTTATGAAGTTATAATCTGATTTATGATTACTTAGGTTTAGGTAATCTGATTTATGAAATTATATGGACACAAAAACGAAGCTCAATCAATTTTGTGTTTCCCCCAGTTGACATCTAGGCCTACACCATTCATAATGTTTAGAAACTTTATCAATGGCAACTCATAATGAACGCAAAAACAAGCC
>NW_007523662.1:0-226 GCF_000475195.1 Diaphorina citri
ATAAGTGTTCGCAATTCTGAGGACATTCTGAGATTCCGGCCAAAGTCGCTGAAACTTAACACAGAGATTGGATAAAGTGTGTACATAGATTGAAAAAGCTCTGAGGACATTAGATTCCGGCCTAGGGTTGGGACATCGAGACGAAAACATCGATGTTCGATACATCGATATTTTTAAACTTCGATATATCGAGTATCCGATGTATCGTAATCAAAAACATCGATGT
>NW_007523663.1:0-226 GCF_000475195.1 Diaphorina citri
TAATTCATGACTCCCGCTTCGTTTGTTTGTGCGCAAGCGTTTCTGCGCATTTTGACATTAAGTCTGACGTCACAACTCCTTGAACTTTTTAATTAGAACGGCAATTAAAAATTGAATTTTCGACCTTTTAAAGTTACTTTTTCGGAGTTTTAGGAAGGAAAGTAATGTAATCGGGTCAAATTTTCGATGGTCAGTTTTTAGTGTCAAAACACGTTTTGAGGTCCCT
>NW_007523664.1:0-226 GCF_000475195.1 Diaphorina citri
AAGGAACGAATGACTTGCCATTTGAATCTTCGATAGTTCTGAATGATGATTTCGGATTGGCCTGAATTGGAATAGTCGAATGTAGGTACCAAAGAAGGTTCCTAATTTCCTACAGTTTGGATAGCTCTGACAGGTGGGTAATTAATTAAACATTAGAGCAATAGACCGATCTACCTGGGTGGTAGAGAGGACTGACACCCACCATGTAATCCATGTATGTACGTAT
>NW_007523665.1:0-226 GCF_000475195.1 Diaphorina citri
GGAGCGCTCTATACTGGAGGTGTGAATACTGGAAGTGTGGATGAGAGAGTAAAATTTTAGTGAGACATGGATTTTTTTACTGCATGAGAGAAGCAGTATGTACTTTCAAACTGAGTTCTCTTTATACTCTTGCTTCCTATTACAAAGTTCCCAAACGCCAGCCTAGTTAGCTCGGTTGGTAGCGTGTCTGCCTTGTAAGCGCTAGTTCGATTCCCGCCCGGGGCGG
>NW_007523666.1:0-226 GCF_000475195.1 Diaphorina citri
GACCCGTCTAACTGGGAAACCTGGATAAATTGGGACCCGTCTAACTGGGAAACCTGGATAAATTGGGACCCGTCTAACAGGGAATCCTGGATAAATTGGGACCCGTCTAACTGGGAAACCTGGATAAATTGGGACCCGTCTAACTGGAAAACCTGGATAAATTGGGACCCGTCTAACTGGGAAACCTGGATAAATTGGGACCCGTCTAACTGGGAAACCTGGATAA
>NW_007523667.1:0-226 GCF_000475195.1 Diaphorina citri
GACCAAAACGCAGGCACCCACTTATTCCATACCTTTCCCACCACATTCCACGTAGATCGTGATCTTGACCAAACTTCAGACTGACACTAAAATCATAATTATACCATTGTCTCTTCTCAGAGATCTCATAATAGCGACATGACGTACCTATTTGGAGTTTAGTTCATTGGACAGGTGACCAAATAGACCTAGTCCTCAATCTCCTTGGACCTAAACAATACTCGAG
>NW_007523668.1:0-226 GCF_000475195.1 Diaphorina citri
CAGCACTCTACGTTCTATATCCCTATCTGACCATTCACATGAGAGAGTTGGGCATCAATGTGGAAGAAACGGCGATCATGTCTGCCGTCACTCCATGTGTGGCCATTATAATGCCTCCCATAGCGGGCATCATAGCTGATAAGATAGGAAACTTTAAGGTAAATATCTCTCATTATTGTAATCCTTCGGGGATGCCGCAGTAATTCCTTCAGATTTGTAATCCTTC
>NW_007523669.1:0-226 GCF_000475195.1 Diaphorina citri
ATATGAAACATCACAATTCTAACACTGATTCTTCTTCAGTTATTAATTTGAGTACCAATAACGGTAGTGATACGGATGGCACTGTTGTCTTTAAAGCCATTCAATTAAAAACCATTGCATTTGATGAACATGTCTTTGCATATCATGCACAAGACATCAGCTCATCAATGAAACAATTTTTTATTGACCTGAACAATTTATTTTAGATATAATAGGCCTTTTGGCA
>NW_007523670.1:0-226 GCF_000475195.1 Diaphorina citri
CTCTAATGACGTTGCTTGACTTCAATGATTACTACTTACGTCAATATTGTCAGGAAGAGGATCTGATGCCTTCATTGTTACGTCACACTCAGTCATTAGTCATCCTCAAGTTGCTGGTTTGTCCTGTTTCTTTAGCACAATAGTTGGTGCTTGGCTGGAAAATGGCATGGATTGCAAGGAATCTTGGTGCTCAAGTGTTTCCTTAAACATTTCACCGTTTTTGCTG
>NW_007523671.1:0-226 GCF_000475195.1 Diaphorina citri
GAAAATTCCGTTAATCCTCATTTTTCCTGCTCTATGACTTTGAAACACCACCCAAGTAAGCGCAACTGATCTATTGTATATACTATGACGATTTTCACTACCTTATCGTTTCTTTCCAAACATGCAACATTTTTAAACATACTCGTACAGGTACACAAGAGTAGGTGCTTCTTATCTTATTCTGCAAGACAGACAGGGCAGTAGTAAACACACCCACACCTATTGG
>NW_007523672.1:0-226 GCF_000475195.1 Diaphorina citri
TTTTCAAAAGAGATTGACTAAGGTTCAATGTACATGGAACAAAAATACATTTCTCGGGAGTTAATACGACTTTAACACCCATTGCAAGGATTTCACGTCCAATTATAATGTTTTGATTGACACACTCATCAGGTACGATATGAAAACAAACGTTTAGGTGGTTCCCGTCAATTATTACCTCTGACACTTTTTGTGCAAAACTAATAACTTTGGACATACCTATTCC
>NW_007523673.1:0-226 GCF_000475195.1 Diaphorina citri
GTCCATCCTCTCTGCGCTGGTAGGTATCTGTGAACATTTCCTCGCACCTTTTTTCTTCGCACGACAAGGGTTGCGCGAGAACGGGCACTTCCTCGAGAGTCCAGAACTTTTCCATGATTGACTCCAAGGGCGAGGCTTCTACAAAGGCAGAAAAAGGTTGAATGTTATTATCTGTGGATATGATGGGCACTCTTCCCAGTATGACGTCACCAAGAACAGATTCCAT
>NW_007523674.1:0-226 GCF_000475195.1 Diaphorina citri
TGGTCATGTGATGAGAAGGGATGAAGATTATATTGGAAAGAGAGTGAGCAGAATAGAAGTGGAAGGACGCAGAGCAAGAGGCAGATTGAAGAAGAAATAGGAGAATTGCGTTAACAAAGATCTGAGTGAGAAGGGATTATTAGTAGACAATGTTCATAACCGAGGCAACTGGAAATTGTTGTCTAAAAATGCCGACCCCACTTGAGTGGGAAAAGGTAAAGAAGAA
>NW_007523675.1:0-226 GCF_000475195.1 Diaphorina citri
ATCAGATCAAAACAGTTAACCCCCTGATTCATGCTTTGTAGAGGCCCTGAATGGATATTCTAACTTTCAAGAAAAATGTGAAATAACCTGAAACTAGTTTGAGACATACCTACTTATCAGTGAAGTGGCAAAAAAAAGTGCATAAGATAGTGTTAACCAGCTCTACCAGCATGAAATGGTTAGCCCAAATAAAACAAACATTGAAAATGAAATCTTATTTTGTTCT
>NW_007523676.1:0-226 GCF_000475195.1 Diaphorina citri
ATCAGAACTTTTTTGAGAGAGGGAAAAAAGCAATATAGATTAAGAAAACCTGTTTGCGTCACAATTTTCAACAAGAAAATTATAAATAGGTATAATCTAAACATACAGGATGTGATCAGAGAAACTCCTGCATGGAAAAGGAAATACCAGATGACAGAGCTTTTTGAAATTAAGGGTGATCTTGTTTATACCAACATAACAATATCACGATACCAAGATTACGGTG
>NW_007523677.1:0-226 GCF_000475195.1 Diaphorina citri
TTATAACAGATTTTATCTTTTGCACTACATGGTTCATCAGGTGTATGTGGCCACTGTAGACCACAATTGTTACACGTCCGATTCTGCTGTTTGACTCTCTGTTTGAGCACTTTGTTCACAATCTCGTCTAACACTAACACCATAGATTTGTTACCTGTGTTGCTCATCTGAGAACTTTCTTGTTTTGAGCTTTCCATGCAGATAGCGATATCAAACAAATCCTTGA
>NW_007523678.1:0-226 GCF_000475195.1 Diaphorina citri
CTCGGAAAAGTTACATCTTCCACACCAAATACTAGACATTTCAGCCTTGGTAAAAACTATCGCCTTCCAGAAAAAAAAGCAATTAAGTAATTTTCCTAGGAATAATATCTATGTTTCTCATTCTCCCTAGGCTTGATTTCCTATAAGCCCAAGGACCTATTAAGTACACCATTATAAGTATTAAGTAGTATTGAGTTCTCACATCACCATGATGTCATATTGTCAT
>NW_007523679.1:0-226 GCF_000475195.1 Diaphorina citri
CCCGGGGTCAGGAGAGGGTGACATCGCTGACATGGAAGGCTCGGGGGATGCTATGGCCATGGTGTTTGACGAAGAAGAAGGACATGCTATGGCGCAGGCAGATGTTAGTCCGGAGCAGTCCTTAGGTGAGTAAACAATAGAGGTTAGCCCAGTGATAAGATTGCTACGAAATATGTATAAACAGCGCCGGCGGTGAATGTGTGCTCAAATTGTATGATTAGACATC
>NW_007523680.1:0-226 GCF_000475195.1 Diaphorina citri
TCGGCACTGGTAGTCCGTACCAAAATTTGAATCTTCTGATTCTGATGAAGTTCGAGAAGCCAGCTCAAAAATTTTTTTTAGGGAAATTTTTCAAAAAAAATTTAATAACAAAAATGCACAATTTAATAGGAAATTTTAAAAGAGAAACCAAAATGAAATAAAATAATCCAGAAACAAAATAATAAAAGCTTGGAACGACTTACAGATACGCGATTGTACTGACTTT
>NW_007523681.1:0-226 GCF_000475195.1 Diaphorina citri
AACAACAAGCGGAGGAAGTTCTTCAGGTTCAGACTCTGCAAATACCATGTTTAGTGGGATTGAAGCAAATCCATCCAGCGAAGGAAATATATCAGACAACAAAAAAATGCCGTGGTGTTCATGCTGTGGAAATCATTGGTGTTATTGTAACTGTACTGGGCAGTCTGAATCTACTACAAGCAACTCTACTTACAGTTCTCGACCATCACCTCAAGGAGATGCTAAC
>NW_007523682.1:0-226 GCF_000475195.1 Diaphorina citri
TCACTGCTCTAGTTGTAATCATTTTCCACAAGAATTTTTCCAGACCCAGCAAGCCTGTAAGCCATCAGTGCATCTCAAACTGTGGACCGCCTTAGGTGTTCCGCGAGATTTAGATATTTATTTTATAGGAGAAAGATTAATAAAAAACTTTGCCAGCCTAGTTAGCTTAGTTGGTAGTGCGTCTGCCTTGTAAGCGCTAGGCCGCGGGTTCGATTCTCGCCCGGGG
>NW_007523683.1:0-226 GCF_000475195.1 Diaphorina citri
CGTACATCCACCGATTTAGCATCACTGTATAGTTTGGACCGTTCCAGTCAACATAAACATGTTGGGAAGCATTGAATCCAACATACATAATACAGCTAAAGAGAGAATATTTTTTTATGTACATAGGTATCAACGTCGTCAGTAGAGGTTAGTGTTGGGAATAATCGATTATTTCACATAATCGATTATCAATAATCGATTATGAAAAATAATCGATTAATCGATT
>NW_007523684.1:0-226 GCF_000475195.1 Diaphorina citri
GCCCATATCCCTGCTGAACAATTTCTCCAAACTGTTGGAGAAATTAGTTAGTTATAGACTTTATTGTTACTTAGAAAGTCATAATCTCTTGATTGATCAGCAGTACGGGTTCAGGGCCGGAAAGTCGACGTCTGACGCTGTTTCTTCCTTCCTCCACCAGCTGGATGAAATGGTGTCATCGGGATTACATGTTTTGGGGGTATTTTGCGACCTTTCCAAGGCTTTC
>NW_007523685.1:0-226 GCF_000475195.1 Diaphorina citri
GTTTTTAATACCTAAAATTAAAACACAAATTTCTTTAAATTCTTTAAAATGTTTGGAAAATTAATCGCAATTTCGCAAAATGGCTGACTTTGAAAAAAAAAAGCCGGTGACGTGTTTTACTCTGCGCATGCGCTGACATCACGTGTGACTGGATCTCAGAGGCTGGATAAAGGCTGGAAATACACTAGCACGTCAAGTCTGGCTGGATTTAAACTTGAATCGCGAG
>NW_007523686.1:0-226 GCF_000475195.1 Diaphorina citri
GTCACCCATCCATTTATTGGCCTTCCTCGGCGTAGCTTAACACAGGTAACGCTAAAACCGGTCTTAAATTAACGACTGGTGTTATCTAAAACTTTCTCGCTTTGAGTTCATAGGTCGTCACGACAAATTTCAAGATCAGATCTCTTTCTCTGGACAAAATTTGCACCACCATTTTCGTGTTCCTGGTAAAAAGACATTTAATTTGATATATAGGTCGACCAGGTTT
>NW_007523687.1:0-226 GCF_000475195.1 Diaphorina citri
GATTAATAAAAAACACATAAACAAAATAAGTGCGTATTCAATTAGATAATTATAATTATTACAATGACAACTACCTACCTACGGGTATTAAAAACACAATACAGACCTACTCATACCATTATGTACAAATCATACCATTATGTACAAAACAGACTTATTAGATGATCAGATTGATTAGGTAGATACTCAGTACCTACCTAAGTTCTAGTTTGGTAGAATCATTCAA
>NW_007523688.1:0-226 GCF_000475195.1 Diaphorina citri
AATATCACCGAAATAGAGATGTCAGTACACCAATAAATATTTAATTAACATGTCTCTTTTTCGATGGATATTGGTACGTCTTTACCCATGTAGGAATATACTGACTGTCAAAGTTACTCTCGATAACAAGATAATAGATTGTATGAACTATTACCTAAGTTATTTTCTATTAAGTATAATTATGAATTTGTCTATTATGTTAAATTGTATGGGAAATTTAGAAGAC
>NW_007523689.1:0-226 GCF_000475195.1 Diaphorina citri
TCCCCCATATTTCCTATTTTACATTTGAGTAGACAGGATCATCCTCTATTATTTTTACCTTTTTTCTCCCTCTCCTTCTCCCTCTCCTTCCTCTTCTTCTTATTCTTCCCCCTTCTTCTTCTTTTCCCTTCTTCTTCTTCTTCTCCCGCTTCTTCTTCTTCTTCTTCTTCTTCTCCTCTTCTCCCTTCTTCTTCTTCATCTCCTTCTTTTTTTGTCTTCTTGTTCC
>NW_007523690.1:0-226 GCF_000475195.1 Diaphorina citri
TGAAAATCACTAGATTTCTAAATTCTTCCAAATGGTAGTTTACTCGTGGTTTTTGAGGGTAGAAGTCTTGTATACTCTCTTTTTATAGTAAAAAAAATCCTCTACAGGCAATGGAAAAACTGGTTAACTACTTTCTATGACTCCAATATTTTTTTTTTAAACTAGCAGCACGCTATTGGCCAGATGGTCACCCATCCAGGTACTAACCACGCGCAACCGTGCTCAA
>NW_007523691.1:0-226 GCF_000475195.1 Diaphorina citri
TTTTGTGTTCTTCTTCTTTCTATTTTCCTTCCATTATCCCTCTTTAGTCTTCCTCATTCTCCCTTCCTACTCGGGGTCTCCTTTTCGCTCCTCTCCTTCTTCTTCTCTCTATCTCTCTCCCTTTCGTAGTTCTCCACAAATGTTCGGTCATAATAAAGTGGTTTGAAATTTTATTATTTTCCACTGGATAGAAAAGAAGAAGAGCCCCTCCGGGGGGTTTTCAAGC
>NW_007523692.1:0-226 GCF_000475195.1 Diaphorina citri
AAAAAATGATAACTTAAAAGTATATAACACAGCAAATAATAAATAGCCTAAATAAATCATATTTATTTTCGTCTATTTAGCGGGACATTAGATATAACGTACAAATAGGTTCCTGGGATTTTTTTTTCTCCTCCAGTGACATAATATAACCTCGATAACGGAGGATAATTTCCCAGTTTACTATCACAATGATTCAAAATACTCTGCATGGCAGTTAAGATTAGGA
>NW_007523693.1:0-226 GCF_000475195.1 Diaphorina citri
AATAATAAAAGTAAAAGAAAATTGTTGAACCCACGCCCTCCTGTTTACCAGGCTAGCGTCTTGATCACTATGCCACCGAGGGAGGGTTTTGTAAACGAAATTTAATTCCTGTTAACCTGGTTGACTCACCTCATCATCAATTTCAGCAAAATCAGACAACTTGAATGGTTTCGGATGTGAAGGGTCAGCTGTTGACTCCCTGGTACGAACTGGCTCAGATGGCAAA
>NW_007523694.1:0-226 GCF_000475195.1 Diaphorina citri
GGTTGTATCAAACATTGGTTTGGTGCACCAAAACATCCTTGTGAAGATACACCAAAACACCAAGCACTGGAAGTAAGAGTAAGATACCTTCAGAATTGGTAGTGGTTACTTATACTGCTCGAATAGGACTAAAAAGACCCTTTGCTCCAGCAATCTTCTTCCCAGCCTTTTCCTATTTAAATAGGGTCGGTGTTTCTTGTCAGTCTCTTCCAGGCAGCCCTATTGT
>NW_007523695.1:0-226 GCF_000475195.1 Diaphorina citri
TTTCATGTGCGCAGTACGACTTTCGCTCGGAGCTACGTTGGCAACACTGTTTCAGTTTAAAATTTTCTAATCAACAACTAGAACAAAATAACATTTTTCTTTTTTTTATATATAAAAAAGAGGATTGACAGAGGGAACTGTAACTTCCATAGTCTTATCGTCCCGAAATCAAAGAGAGAAGGAAGACAGGATAGGAGAAAGCCAGCTGTTCCGAGAATGAACATTA
>NW_007523696.1:0-226 GCF_000475195.1 Diaphorina citri
CACACAGCAGCGGCCTCACACGTGGTACGCCCAGGGTGCACCCACACCTTCTCAACTACTACAACAAAGCCTCATCCAGCCCGGTAGACTAATGAATAACGAGAATTTACTTATGAAGAATAACTCGCTAAATAATTTAACCTCGACAAGACTAGATGACTTGAAGAACTATTCAATACGCGACATCGAGGCTGTGTTGTTATTAGATCAACAACAAGGCAATAGG
>NW_007523697.1:0-226 GCF_000475195.1 Diaphorina citri
GCCTTACATCTAGTTGGCTCTACCATAGCACCTCGTACTGTGTTTTCGTATCCAGGACAAATTACAAGTGAGAACTAATTATAAGAGCTTAAATGCTAGAATGCTACTAGTACACAGAAAGTGGTTCTACGTGCCGTCCCTGGATATGTCAAATCAGCTAAACTTTCTGCCACCAAAATGATTGACCATAGCACCTCACCGTGAAAATAAATAAACAAACCATATT
>NW_007523698.1:0-226 GCF_000475195.1 Diaphorina citri
AGATTGAAATCTTTAAACTCGATTTCCCGAAAGTAGGGTTTTTTGACATACGGCGTTTTCGCTTAGCACGGCAGTATATATTTGTATAGCCTTTAATTTTGTCAGGCATAAATGCTTGTCTTAAATGTAGTTCCCCTCCTAATATATGTACCTGGGTAGGTACTACACTAAATTTTATGACTTTGACCCGGACTCGAACCACCAGCCTCCAGATTCAGAGTCCAAC
>NW_007523699.1:0-226 GCF_000475195.1 Diaphorina citri
ACCAGGAATGCAATAATGTATTATGGATGAACAAACGTGTCTAAGAATACGTTAAAGCCGAGTAGATACTTTTTTTTTTCTCCCACGTATACTCTGAGTGCTATACCTACTCGTATATTAGATATTATACAAATGATAAATTTGTTACACATGATGAGGGTTTGCTCGTTCTTTGTAAGGGAAGAGGAAGGGGAGGGGTTGTAATTTAGGTACCACGCCGATCATA
>NW_007523700.1:0-226 GCF_000475195.1 Diaphorina citri
GCAATTACGCGGTCGGTCTTGTTATATTTTATTGGATACTCAACACTGATTTACATTGTTCTTTGTAACTTGTATATATAGGGTAGTTAAATCCAAATGGTAGGAGTGTCGGTTGTATTATAGGACTTGGGCTGAAATTAGGGGTGACTCAGCGTATACAGAAGAACATCTCGGTATGTGAAAAACTTACCACAATGCTTCATTTACTTGGAGGCAGCATCTATCC
>NW_007523701.1:0-226 GCF_000475195.1 Diaphorina citri
GCTTTTCTGCAAGTTTTCACGTTACATGGGCTTTTAATTCGATTTTCTGCGAACATTTCAGCCGTCCCGTCTCTCTGGGCCCTTGTGTATCTTTCCAGTCAATAGAAACCCCTTGGAAATATGATGGACTTGGGATATTTCAAAATCATTCGAAATCATTGCGATTCTCAGTAAGTTTGTAGAAGAGCTCTTGAAAATATGATTTTTATAGAGCGTTTCAGAAGGT
>NW_007523702.1:0-226 GCF_000475195.1 Diaphorina citri
GTATTTATCTTTGAATTTACCTTTCTGATTTTATGTAGCTTTGAACATACATATGTGTAACTTATAAACAACACACTTAGCTACATACTAAGTGTAATCCAATGGTCACAATGTAATCTCCGGTGATATAAGCTGCCCATTTGATCATTGCAATGGCCAATGAGTCATGAAACGCGCAAACAGTGAGTATTAACAGATCAGAGAGTAAAGTAGGTAATAGACATGC
>NW_007523703.1:0-226 GCF_000475195.1 Diaphorina citri
TACTTCCCAAAACAATTGGATTTCTTTCACATTCTTTTTTGCTTACATCTCCTTTTTTTCGGTATTCCCCCCTTTTTTTCCGAAAACTTTTGCAGCTTCCACAGGTATTTTCGAGGGAAGTTGTTCCCGAACTCCGTAGGTATTGCTTTCTTTTTATTGGAGTTGTAATTGCATAATCTCATGTGGACATTGTTTGTGAATTCCTGGCCTTCTGTTTGGATTTGTG
>NW_007523704.1:0-226 GCF_000475195.1 Diaphorina citri
TTCTGTTCGAAAGCTTGGAATATTTTGTGCAAAATATCTAAAGCTTGGGTCCCCCAAAAGCGCGTGGTCCTTGGGATCTGCTTGTTTTGCCATATTATAGTATTAATCCGGTACCGACCTACCTCTCGAGAACCTACATGATAGGCAAACGTGCCGAACTACCTAGTAAAAGAAAGTTCGAGGAAATTTCGTGTTTGATTCCTGCAACTCAGGTTAATATTAAACC
>NW_007523705.1:0-226 GCF_000475195.1 Diaphorina citri
GAAAAATAAATAATAAACATTACTCTCATCAAGAGTAACTAATATAATCTGGTTTTATTTGGAATAAAAAGGTGGGTACCTATAGGTATGTAGGTACCTACTGTAGAATGGCATGCTATAGAATTACAGGCTTCAGCAAAGGATCATAAAAAAAAAGCAACCTGCTAGGTCGCGGATTCTATTTTTGCTTTGCAAATTATAACGCAGCGGCGATATCGTAACATCC
>NW_007523706.1:0-226 GCF_000475195.1 Diaphorina citri
AGGACAGGCTAGGAGAAAGCCAGCCACTCCGAAAATGAACCTTATCTGTTTAGTGTTTAGGATAAAGACCGCCCTTAATGGGACTCGAATAAGCAACCTAGCGCTTACAAGGCGACAATAGATCAGTTGCGCTTACTTAGGTTGTTTGAAAGTCATAGAGCAGGAAAAATAAGGAAGAACGGATTTTTTCTTTTTCTTCTACGACTTCTAGATACCGAGATAAATC
>NW_007523707.1:0-226 GCF_000475195.1 Diaphorina citri
CTCCGAAAAAATAACTGTAAAAGGTCGAAAATTCAATTTTTATTTTCCGTTCTAATGAAAGAGTTCAAATATGTGTGATGTCAGATTTTACGCAGTTGTTTTTTTCGTCCGTTAGGTAGCGCCACTATGCAAGCGCGCTAGAGGAGGAGCGCAGAAACGTATGCGCACAAACACATTAATGCGTTGCCTGCGAGGGAGCTTTGCTCGGGACATTTGATGTGACATC
>NW_007523708.1:0-226 GCF_000475195.1 Diaphorina citri
CCTTCCCGCCCTGCCTCGCTGCACGCTGCTTAATTAGTGACTAACGCTGTCACTTGGGGGGGAGTACTGTGGCGCTCAAGAACATTTAGGTGCTCCCTCTTATTTCACGCACAAGGCTGAACATCATATATTGACCCAAGGTCCTCCTGTTTACTCGAAACCTAGAAGATTGCCCCCTGCTAAACTCGAAGCTGCCCGTAAAGAATTTAATTATATGGTAGAGCAG
>NW_007523709.1:0-226 GCF_000475195.1 Diaphorina citri
ACTCTTCCAACTTTTTCATTAGAACGGCAATTAAAAATTAAATTTTCGACCTTTTAAAGTTACTTTTTCCGAGTTTTATTTATTTATTTTATTATTTATTTATTTTTTAAAAAAAGATGAGTGTTTCACCGCCGTTTTTATTTCGTAACAATGAAACAACTGCCACATTAGACGCATGTGGCCTGTGTCGTAGCATGCCCATCCCGTAGTATGCCTCTCATCAGAT
>NW_007523710.1:0-226 GCF_000475195.1 Diaphorina citri
GACAAAGGTCACAGTTGCTAAGACACCTGAACATGAGGTTGAAAAGCCAGTTGACAAAGACGACTTGACAAAGGTCACCGTTTGCAAGACACCTGAACATGATGTTGAAAAGCCAGTTGATCTAAAACCAGTTGACAATGCAGACTTTACGAAGGTCACAGTTGCTAAGACACATGAACATAAGGTTGAAAAGTCAGTTGATCTAGAACCAGTTGATAAAGCAGAC
>NW_007523711.1:0-226 GCF_000475195.1 Diaphorina citri
TCTACATGGTGGTTTTATAATCAAGCCTTTTGATCAAGACTGAATGAGAGGTGATTGTACATTAATGAGAGAACAAGCTAGGTGATGGGTGTCAGTACTTTTTTTGGCAGTTGCAACAACTTCTTTAACTTCCATCAACTTGGACTTCATGAAATCAGATTCAGGTAGCTCTTCAGCAAAATCTGGGGTGTAAGAAGTGCATGGTTGAAGTTGGCTAAGAAGATCT
>NW_007523712.1:0-226 GCF_000475195.1 Diaphorina citri
AGGGAACTTACAAAAGGAGGAGAGGAATAAAACGTACGAGGGGTATTTGAAGGAGAGGGAATAAGGAGTAAGGGGAAGCAAAGAGGGTTGAAGGGGAAGGAAAAAGAAGAGGGGAAAAGGAAGACGGAGTAAGGAGTAAGGGGAAGCGAAGAAAGTTGAAGGGGAAAAAAAGAAGGGAATATGGACCAGACACAATATCTTACGATGTTATGTAACCCATTTCCTT
>NW_007523713.1:0-226 GCF_000475195.1 Diaphorina citri
CAAAAAGTTGGCGGAATAATGTGAGTTTGATGAAACAGACGAGAATTGAACACCTAGGGCATTGGCTATGGAGGGGGTGTCATAAAAAATGTGGGTTGGGTTAGATGGATCTTGTAACGCCGTGATGATTCTGGGGGAATATTTACCACGTAGTTTGTTAATTTTATGATACATCTCCCCAGAACTCGTTGATTGGTCGATGGAGGATACAAATCGGTTCCAGCTA
>NW_007523714.1:0-226 GCF_000475195.1 Diaphorina citri
AGAATAGGTCAGTATTTCTGGTTGCTCTCCCTCTAACTAGTCCAAATATTTTATGTTTCAGACAAATTTGAAAATCATCTGTTGAGATGAACACAAATGACATTCAACATGCTTTTGCCGCTGGTACATAATTTAGTGCTTTTTGCTAGAGGGATTTTTGGATGTGAAAAATAAAATGCAAGTGAGATGATATAAGGTTGTAAATCAGCAAAAATATTTAATTTAT
>NW_007523715.1:0-226 GCF_000475195.1 Diaphorina citri
TTGGGATTGGGACCTCCTTATGACTCTGCAGCCACATTTTGAATTAAACTTGGGGTGTTTAAGTGAGTTTTCGGAACATGTCATCGTTACCCATGTAACATTCATAATACTCTTGGTGGAGGTGTCAAAGTTACCACGCATATTGGTAGAGATGTCAAAATTACCCCATGCATATTGGTGGAGATGTCAAAATTACTCCATGCATATTGGTGGAGATGTCAAAATT
>NW_007523716.1:0-226 GCF_000475195.1 Diaphorina citri
ATAGATAAGTACCTACTCTGAATCAATAAAAATATCAACATTCTGGAAATCCGGGTGGCTTTTCACAATGGATTCTGTAGGGGTGTTAACAGTTTCCAATGCGGAACTATGAACTGTAAGTCCGTCCAAACTTTCCATTCTAAAACAGTTACGTAAACTTGCACCTCCCCCCTATGATTAAACTTCATAACAATCCAGTTATTACGTTCATCTCAATAAAGACGTC
>NW_007523717.1:0-226 GCF_000475195.1 Diaphorina citri
GTAGCTACTGAGTGGGAAGATGCCCTCATTGCTGTCGCTCAGAAACTACAAACTAGCGAGGTACGTAAGCTTTTTTTTCAACATAAAATGGTCGATTTCATTTCGTAGCTATGAAAGACTAGAATAGAATATAGGTCCCTTGGTTATCCTTAGGCTTGCCAAACGTCCCGAATTGGCCGGGACAGTCCCGAATTTCAGGGGGTGTCCCGGCGTCCCGTTCAGTTTT
>NW_007523718.1:0-226 GCF_000475195.1 Diaphorina citri
TCGGTCCTTAGCGTAGTTCACGTGGGAAAGCCAGTTCATTTTGGGGTCCCAAATAAGGCCTAGGAAACGGATTTTGTCGACAAATTTCAATTCGGTTCCATCATAGTAAAGAGGAGTGGTTACCGCTTGGCGACATCTAGTAAAATGCATGCATACAGATTTTCCCGGATCTGTAGAAAAAGTTGTACCATTCAACTTAGACCAATGTAAAATATCATCTAATGTT
>NW_007523719.1:0-226 GCF_000475195.1 Diaphorina citri
CGACAGCTGACACAGACTCCAAATAACGATCCCTGTATGCCCCATCTGAAATCAAAAGTAAAACCACAAGTTAGAACTTGTCAGGGTATACCTACCCTCCTTGACCTGGTGCTTTCAACGACACAATCATTTATATCTATATCTATTTAGTGAGCTAAGATCTGAGGTAGCATCCACGAAGTGGGGGGAGTCCGATCAACTATTTTGCCTGCACTGGGGAGCTCCT
>NW_007523720.1:0-226 GCF_000475195.1 Diaphorina citri
TTAATCTTATTGGTTCAGAAGAGAAGAGAAGGATAAAGGGTTAATCTTATTGGTTCAGAAGAGAAGAGAAGGATAAAGTGTTAATCTTATTGGTTCAGAAGAGAAGAGAAGGATAAAGGGTTAATCCTATTGGTTCTGAAGAGAAGGGAAAGGGTTAATCTTATTGGTTCAGAAGAGAAGAGAAGGATAAAGGGTTAATCTTATTGGTTCAGAAGAGAAGAGAAGG
>NW_007523721.1:0-226 GCF_000475195.1 Diaphorina citri
CAAAAGAAAAGAAAAACGACCAAGTGGAATGTTTTGCTCAGTATGGAAAAAACCTTGGTGAAACTAATTATTTCCAACCGTTCAAAAGGCACGTCCCACCAAAGACGTGCGTTAAACCCAACTGAAATCAGAAACTCAAAGTCATCCGAACTCCAGAAGTGAACGGACTTCGAAGACAGATGTACAAGGAGAACCTTTAGAACAAATTAATAGGGGGATAAAGTTT
>NW_007523722.1:0-226 GCF_000475195.1 Diaphorina citri
GAGGATGAATTTCCAGGCTTGCCTGGGATAGGAACCCGTGACCAGGAACCACGACTGATTACCAGGCGAGAGGATAATTACTGATCTATAAAAGGCATGATTTGTTACATTAATTGTCGTATATGGTCAACACTTAAGTCTCAGATACGCTTTTTGTATACGACTAATCATTCCTGAGCTGTCAAGGTAGAATTTGACTTACTCGGTAACAGGACAGTAGTTATCC
>NW_007523723.1:0-226 GCF_000475195.1 Diaphorina citri
GGGTGTCCCGGCGTCCCGTTCAGTTTTTCATTTTGGGGCGTTTTGTCCCGAATTTCCGTTTTTGTCCCAGAAAAAATCTGGTGTGAACATCACACGACTTTCCTTATCCTAATGAATGATGCTTATTTTTTGAGTGTTCTTGTTCTTGTACCCTAAAATTTTAAAATATCTCTAACCGTTAAGTCGGTATAGCTGAAAACCGCCAAAAAACGGTCGAAAACCGCCA
>NW_007523724.1:0-226 GCF_000475195.1 Diaphorina citri
CTGGCATGATTTTCACTTCAGATTAGAGAAAACACTCAATAGTAGGTAGTAGGTACTTTCAAATTAATGCCAGAACAAAAGTAGCTTACCAGTATTGAGGACTTGAGGAGACGTATGAGTATTGAGTATGAGGTATGAGTCACTTTAGATTTAATTTATTTCTCAGAAAAAAATTAAATTTTGAAATTCGGTGAACGGGACCCTTTCAAACCAAGAGCAGTGTTGC
>NW_007523725.1:0-226 GCF_000475195.1 Diaphorina citri
ATCTGTGCTTTATTGACCAAGCTGTTTATGTAGCTTGTGCTCTGACTAATATGCAAGGGCCTCTCACTCTAGTCTAGTTAGTTAATACTACCATAAATCAAAAGACTGCAGACTGTGATGTAAAATGTTTTTAGGTATTAGTTTTTTGTTTTTTCTTTATCCCCCAAGTATGTTCCTAACTATTTATTACTACCATAAACCAGAAGACTGATGTAAAATGTTGGTA
>NW_007523726.1:0-226 GCF_000475195.1 Diaphorina citri
AAAAAAAGTGAAAGTGAATGAAACAAAAATGTGCAGTTTCTAAAATATCGTGAATTTTCAGTAACAAATACAAAATATTCAAGTGAGATTAACAAAAAATGAGTTTTCTTTTTTCCTTTAACTGTGTTACAACATGTCGTTCGCGCCGGTCAAAACTACATCTAGAACACTCTTAAAGTAAGTTTTTCCTCTTATATAGAAATTTTGAGTAAATTTGCCATTGACG
>NW_007523727.1:0-226 GCF_000475195.1 Diaphorina citri
TACACGTTAACAATTGATCTATCGATGGCACAAATCCAAGAACTTTGATATGGGGGTTCATTTGTTGAGGTCCAACGTAACCCAAGTTTGCCTCACAATTACAGGGCATAAGTCAAGTACATAATTGACAACTCAACAAGAAGCTAGGCAAGAAGCATAGAAAGGTATCTTTAGACATGTACGTAGTTATTCTTTATCTTTAAACATATTCTAACCCCTTTAAACA
>NW_007523728.1:0-226 GCF_000475195.1 Diaphorina citri
CCGCAGGCTTAATTTTGACAACTTGAGCAGTAAAATACGCAGAAAGGTGACAAAAAGAGAGCTGATCGACAATAGAAACTATCCCGTTTTAATTACTGATCAAGATTATCGACAAAAAAATCAACTGTTTCCGTCCTGGATCTACAATTCTACATGGTTGACAATAAAAAAATGACGTTTCAGTTTTCGATCAAAGTTCGGTCGAGAATTGAAACCACTGGTTATA
>NW_007523729.1:0-226 GCF_000475195.1 Diaphorina citri
TTTGCTGTAAAGTTTAAAACTTATTCCACAAGACCGCATACCTACATAATCTGCGAGTAAAAAAAGAAAAATCAAAAAACAAGGACCAGTTTTTTGCTGAAAATGCATGTTTCTGGAGATGAATGTAAACATAACTTTTTTTCTCCTCCATATTTTTACTTACACCATTTTACACCATGGACCCTATCTAGAACTTTTTATAAAAAGTCCATTTTTGCCCTATAAA
>NW_007523730.1:0-226 GCF_000475195.1 Diaphorina citri
TCGTTCCCATATCTATTTCCCCACCCTGGAAGCTAGATTCCCCACCCTTAAAGCTAGACTAAGATGGAGAATGTGGATCATATTTGAGGGAAGGAAAGAGAGAGAGACGTCGCTCTATGCTGAATAAATATTTGAGCTTTTTTTTGTCGTCGGATTTAAAAATTTCCAGCACACAGTGGCGAAGCTCTAAATCTAAATTTATGTCCCAAAATAAACCCTCTCACGA
>NW_007523731.1:0-226 GCF_000475195.1 Diaphorina citri
CAGCAGCTAAAAACTGCGGGATTGGAAAAAGGTGCGGGATCCCGCGGGATTGCGGGATTGCGGGATCCCGCATTGCAACCCCTACCTGTACCTAACTGCTAAGGTCTTATCATTCCGAAAGCGAAGAGGAAAGGAAGACAGGATAGGAGAAAGCCAGCCGTTCCGAGAACGAACATTATCTGTTTAGGATAAAATCCGCCCCTGGCGGGAATCAGAATAATTATGT
>NW_007523732.1:0-226 GCF_000475195.1 Diaphorina citri
ACATTTGATGTATTGTTGATATTTGATATCTTTCCATTTGGGGTGTTGTTAATATTTGATGTATTACTGGTGACATTTGAGATACTGTTAATAATTGGCATATTGACATTTGATGAATTGTTGATATTTGACATATCTAAAGGTTTTTCAGTTGTGGTAATATAGGAGGCTATGCTCGAAGGTTTGGTGGCAATATAAGACGTTATGGTTGATGATTTGGTGGCAA
>NW_007523733.1:0-226 GCF_000475195.1 Diaphorina citri
TGGGTGAAATATTTTCCCTTTCATTCTGATTGGTGGAAATGTTCCCTGGTGTCTCGAGCAGTTCTCCAATGAGGCAATGTTTCCTAGTCTGCACTATAACTACACGTACCCATGTGCCCAGTATAGTGTCTAGCTTGGGTACTATTACCTGGATGTAGGATTTGGTATGCGCTATGTAGTTGATGCTATCATGTGCTTCATCTGAAACGAGTACACCCTGTATAGT
>NW_007523734.1:0-226 GCF_000475195.1 Diaphorina citri
GGAATTTTGACATCTCCACTAATTTTGAACCCTTTTAGGATTATTGAGACCCGACATACCTACATTTGTTTCCATTTACTAGGCGTTAAAACTGTTAGGGTAACGGGTAGTTTTCATGATATTACAGAAAATCCTTAAAGAGTTCAATAGTCACAGAATGCGAGGGTTCGAATCTTGTACGTGCCATATGTTGCTATGTGGCCAACTTTACAAATAGAGTACAGGG
>NW_007523735.1:0-226 GCF_000475195.1 Diaphorina citri
GTGTATACAATAAAGTAAGTCTAACTCTCCTTAGTGTATACAATAAAGTAAGTCTAACTCTCCTTAGTGTATACAATAGAGTAAGTCTAACTCTCCTTAGTGTATACAATAAAGTAAGTCTAACTCTCCTTAGTGTATACAATAAAGCAAGTCTAACTCTCCTTAGTGTATACAATAAAGTAAGTCTAACTCTCCTTAGTGTATACAATAAAGTAAGTCTAACTCT
>NW_007523736.1:0-226 GCF_000475195.1 Diaphorina citri
TGGTTTTCTTGTGATGTACAGTGAGGCAAAATACATAAAATCTTGGAAAAAAGTAGTAGGTATGAAACTTTTTTTTTTTAGATTTCTACCGACCAGGCTTAGTAAACATTCCTGTGAGATAATTTGAACCAATTTTATCTCGCCGAATTTGCAAAGTAGGTCTTGTGACTTTTGATTTTGTTTGGTTCCTCATTTGTACTTATGTGAACTTTGGTTTTCTTGTCAT
>NW_007523737.1:0-226 GCF_000475195.1 Diaphorina citri
CATACATCGCAGACCGGACACACATACATATTCCATATACACCCCCATGTACACAACACATACACACATATACATCCCAACAAGCACATGCCAAACTCATATAGACCTTCGATCATACTCATACCAAACACACATACTCTCCTAAACAACACACACAGAACACACATATTCACAGTCAGTTGCCAATCACACACATCCAGCATACCTACATCCACAGTAAAAAAAA
>NW_007523738.1:0-226 GCF_000475195.1 Diaphorina citri
GACAGAATGGTCAATTGTTGTCAAGTTTTAAGTTTGAGTAGGTTAGGTATGTCTGTATCTAACATAAAGTTTGTGACTTGTGTTGTAAGTAGATTATGACCTGAGGAGATCATTGTGTCGAAAAGTTTAGAACTTTAAGCAAACTTCTCAAACACATCCGCTCTTTGTTGGGCCATTGTCCATTCATTTTTAAAAATCGGCGATTTTGAAAATAATTAAGAAAGTA
>NW_007523739.1:0-226 GCF_000475195.1 Diaphorina citri
TCCTGCTCCGTGATGGGTGACTTCGGCCTCCTAGGGAGAACGGAGAAAGGGAGGCAATTATTTCTACGTCAGCAATTTGGGAAACTTAAATTGATTAGTCGATATGTCCTACCAACATAGGCCATTATTATGAAAGGTATATCTACTAACTTCTGTCCTGTTGATGAAATATCCTGAAATAGCTCTCCTTCTTCTCCCACTGATTGATTAGGGACAAATTCGTGAC
>NW_007523740.1:0-226 GCF_000475195.1 Diaphorina citri
AGGTCTTATCGTTCTGAAATCTAAGAGAGAAGGACAGTTTTTACATAGATAGTTTTGCCAATACAGGATGGGAGAAAGCCAGTCGTTCCGAGAACAAACCTTATCTGTTTAGGATAAAGTCTGGCCCGGGCAGGAATTGAACCCGCAGTCATTTCTCACCTCATCGCACTTTCCAATTGATACTTCCCTCAATCAAATTCCCACCGAACTCAAACAATTAATTCAA
>NW_007523741.1:0-226 GCF_000475195.1 Diaphorina citri
CTTTGTTGGGTTATTGAAGTTAAAATGTGAATGTCCTCGCAATATTCTATCTTTGTCAACACAGCAAATTATTTTTGTTAACTCAGCAAATGTGACGTCAACTTTGCTGGGTGATCAAAACCAAATACAAATGCTCTCACAGTATTTCATTTTATGTTAACGTAGCAATAAATAATTATTGTCTGCCTCCTGACTTCAGCTATGTTACAAAAACAAAGCCGTTTTT
>NW_007523742.1:0-226 GCF_000475195.1 Diaphorina citri
CCTATATATCAAATTAAAGGTCTTTTTACCAGGATCACGAAAATGGTGGTGTAAATTTTGTCCAGAAAACCATAAAGCAAAAAAAAAACTGGTTTTTGGGGGATTTTTTTCTCATATTCTCACACAAATGAGCTCTCATCTCGAAATCTGTCGCGACGACCTATAAACTCAAAGCGAGAAAGTTTTAGATAACACTTCAGTCGATCATTTAAGACCGGTTTTAGCG
>NW_007523743.1:0-226 GCF_000475195.1 Diaphorina citri
CGTGTGCCTCTACGCCGGAATCAGCAAACCGAACACAAGACACATATGACATCGGGCAATCCCGATGACTAGTGACTAACCAGTGTTAGCACTTTCTACTTGGCCAAGTATCACTTTAAATGAAACTTAAAATAGTCGTGGCCATATTTAAATAATAGGTGCTTGAGAAGTTTGTGTTGTTTCATGTTGTGCGCCTTGACGTCTCGGTCTGATTTCATTATTTTCG
>NW_007523744.1:0-226 GCF_000475195.1 Diaphorina citri
GTGGATATCATAAATCCGCGTGGTCATAACTCTCATAAACTCAATTAGTTCACGAGGTTTTAGGTTACTCGAGCTAGTGATATTTGGACAATGAAATTTTCACAAATCAAGGATCAAGACTTTCCCTGTGAGGTATGATTTATACTAAGCACCTGCACAGCGGATAACAGCATCATTGTACCATACAGGCGAATTCTTTAAACATAAACTATCTTTAACTAATTTG
>NW_007523745.1:0-226 GCF_000475195.1 Diaphorina citri
ATCTGGAAAAAATAACACTATTATTATTAGTTACATAGGTACGTCTGCTTTCGCCCTCCCAGTTGGCACAATGTATTACTCCTATGCCCCATTTTTTTAATTCCATCACTCTCAACCAGCTGATAGTCATGAGTTCATCACCCTCAAGCAGCTGATAGTTATGAGTTCATTACCCTCAACCAGCTGATAGTCATGAGTTCATCACCCTCAACCAGCTGATAGTCAT
>NW_007523746.1:0-226 GCF_000475195.1 Diaphorina citri
GGTTGGAGGGTTTCAAAATACTCATATTTCATAAATGGAGAATCTATTGAAGAAAATCTAAAGGGAACAGGTGTGTTAGGGAAGAAGTGGAAGGAAATACATGGGTGTAGGCTAAAAAAAATCGATAGGTACCAAAATTGGAAGATCCTGGATCCTATTAGATCTAATGTGAACCTAACATCAAGTCAAAATATTGTAAACTTATACCATCAAGTTATAACTGTTA
>NW_007523747.1:0-226 GCF_000475195.1 Diaphorina citri
ACACAAAATAAATTCGTTCCAATGTTCTATTTTCAAAGTGATCTTTTCTTACTACATTAGAACTCCAACTCAACATCATGATCGTGGGTGTTTACGTCAAAACACAAAACATGACAATCAGCAGAGAGAAACTTCCAAACTTCCTATGTGTTGTTTTATGATCCTTGAGTTACGTAAAAATTAAGTGCCCATGTAAAAGTGACAATAGAAAAGCACAAAGCGAAAG
>NW_007523748.1:0-226 GCF_000475195.1 Diaphorina citri
TAGGTACCCACGTAGTTGCTTCAGAAGTAAGCATATTCAGTATTTAGGTAGGTACCTATATATCAACTCAGATTTCAGTCTTGAATAGGTTGATAATAAATATAATTCTTGAAGCGGTCAAACTTTCTTGACTTGTCGGGGCGGAGCACTACCGCGCTCCTTAATAGGTAGTTAATACATGATATGTATATCAAAGTTTTGACTCACTTGGGGATTGAACCAGGAT
>NW_007523749.1:0-226 GCF_000475195.1 Diaphorina citri
TCTTCCTGATATCTCTATTTCCTGCTTCTTCACTTCCTTTATTATCCTCCTCCACCTCCTCCTCTTTCTAGTTATCCTGTTCTTCCACCTCTTTAACCTTATCCTGCTCTTCCTTTCTTCTTCTTCTCCTCCTCCTTCTTCTTCGTCGTCTTCTTCTTCTCCTCTTCCTATTGTCCCTTCCTTTTTGATCTTGTTTTTTACTAATATCTTTATTTTCTCCTCGTTT
>NW_007523750.1:0-226 GCF_000475195.1 Diaphorina citri
TTTTATAGCTTAGATTAAGAATCTTCAATAGACGCTGAAATATAAAATAACAATGAGGAAACCAATAAAAAACGAAAGGAAGGAATTTGTAGAGGCATTTCCATTATCACAATCTCAGAAAGCTTATTTCTTTAGAAATTGAAACGTATTTTTTCTAATAACGGTAAGATTAGGGCTTATTTTTCTTAACAACCCTCCTAACTTGTGTCCTAAGTTAAGCACTTTC
>NW_007523751.1:0-226 GCF_000475195.1 Diaphorina citri
AACGTAGAACTTTGGTACAAGTTTGAGCTCAATCAGGGCCGGAGCTATGGCCTTTTAAAATTTTCATTTTTCCATGTTTTTTCGCCAATAGGGGAAGCACCAAAAATGGGAAATTCATTTCGATTGGTGACGCCAGATTTTTTTCTACCTTGTACCTACTTTGTTGCTTTCAGTTTCAATCAGAAGTGATCCAAAGTCTGTAGCTGCAATCTACCTCCTTCCCCAA
>NW_007523752.1:0-226 GCF_000475195.1 Diaphorina citri
GGTGCGTGGAACATCACAATGCTTCCGGACTCACGGATAGAGTGCGCGCTAGTTCGGTGAGCATTGAGGAAGCAGATAAACGCCTGCACCAGTTTGTGGCCAAATATGTCAAGCCCAAGACTGCCCCTATGGTAGGTGAGTATCACACCTCTAAGGAGCTCCTTAAGGACAGGTTAGAGTCAAAATATCTAATGAGAATATGTCCTTTTTGTGGCAAATTTCATCA
>NW_007523753.1:0-226 GCF_000475195.1 Diaphorina citri
TGTAACAATACAAATAATGAACTTTTGAAAATATTGTCTGGATCGGATCGCACTTTCTAACATTGTATGGTTGATGTACAGAATTTACCATAAGAACAGAAGAAAATAGGTCTTTCCTTTGGCAACAATAAGTTAATATTATTCCATATTACAGTAAAGAAATTAAAAATGAATGCCACTGGATTCTCTAAGCCCCACCACTGGTTTCCCGCATACAATATTAAAA
>NW_007523754.1:0-226 GCF_000475195.1 Diaphorina citri
AGGAAATGAAAAGTTCCAGATATAAACAATCAAAACAATGTGGTGATAGTAAACAGTAATAATTGCGTTTGCTGAAAAGATGTGTGGTACAGTATCGACTCGAGCGAAGGGTTTTCTTTAAACACGGTGGTTTTATCCTCGTTTTCCGGGATGTTCTCAATGTTACCATGAAGGAGTAGTGAGAGGAAAAGAACCAAAAACTATTTAATTGAGAAATCACTAAGAT
>NW_007523755.1:0-226 GCF_000475195.1 Diaphorina citri
GGATGGGTATAACTGAAGAATTCACTGATAAAGTTATTGAAGGCGGAGGATTTAACCCTATTATTAGAGATTTAATAGATGCGTATGTACATCATCCATAAGATGAGCTTTAATGAAGCCATTATCATGAGGACTACAAATTAGAATAGGTCATGACATGATAATAATGTAGAAAGATCTTGCCTGGTTACCTATATTGGTGAAGGTACACTTAGGTCCAAAGCCA
>NW_007523756.1:0-226 GCF_000475195.1 Diaphorina citri
CGGGCGGGAATCGAACCCGCGGCCTAGCGCTTACAAGGCAGACGCACTACCAACTAAGCTAACTAGGCTGGCGAAATTAGTGTTGAAATGGTAGAACTTACGTTTTCCAAGTCACCAAGACTTCCAACTCAAAAAAACTTGGACTCCGCGGGTTAATTCGAACCATTCATGTACCTTCTCGGTTCTTAATCTGTCCTGTTCGATCTAAACAAAGCAAAACCCCTAG
>NW_007523757.1:0-226 GCF_000475195.1 Diaphorina citri
TCGGAAAACCCGTTCAAGATTTATGATGGAAAAACTGACAAATAAAGGCAAAATCGTCGATTTAAATTTACACTTGGATCACACATGGCCTTGCTGCTTAGCGTGTAAATAAATAAATAAATTTACACTTGGAAGCTCAGAATTTGTTCCTGGGAACGTCCACGCAAAATCTTTGAAAAATCACAAAATTAAATTTTATCCAATCGACTTTTTTTCTATATGGGAT
>NW_007523758.1:0-226 GCF_000475195.1 Diaphorina citri
GTAGTACATTGTGATGAAGCATTGGGAGCGGAAATCTTGCAACTGACCCATCCAGATTTGAGCAGGGATATGGGCATGTCTAAGTTACAGGTAGGTAGGGAAATGTATTATAAACACACTGAGTCCTGTGCTATGTCTACTACAGACAGTAGTACATTGTGATGAAGCATTGGGAGCGGAAATCTTGCAACTGACCCATCCAGATTTGAGCAGGGATATGGGCATG
>NW_007523759.1:0-226 GCF_000475195.1 Diaphorina citri
CATCAAACATGGACTTCTGATACACATAGTCAACAATCTTCTAGGTAAATTGAATCAATTTATTTTGTATTTAGTCTGTCTAAATGTCTATCTTAACTACAACATCATCAAACTCACCCTGGTCAACTCCTATGACAAACTAGATGTCAACACCTACATCAAACATGGACTTCTGATACACATAGTCAACAATCTTCTAGGTAAATGAAATCAATTTATTTTGTAT
>NW_007523760.1:0-226 GCF_000475195.1 Diaphorina citri
TTTGGTTTTGGCTACAAATTTTACGAGGGGATGCCCTTCGCACTCAACCTTTGCTATTTCTTTAGCAAGGGAAATTCAAAAATGCTCCCTGTTTAAAATCCCTCAGCCAGACTAGCTGCTCTACTCCCTGTTTAACGTCAATATACACATCATACCTGTAACTTGTATCCATTCTCACAGTTATTCAGAAAGATCTTCTCGTTGAGCAGAATATTGAGACCTCCAT
>NW_007523761.1:0-226 GCF_000475195.1 Diaphorina citri
AAAAATGTAACAGGGAGTTTTATCGATAAATTATTTGCAGTGAGGTTGAAAACAGAAGTAATTATCATTTATTTATTTATTTGCAGTGAAGTTGGGACTGTTTAAGGTAGAAACACACCACGTCAAGTGAGCTCATGTGACGTGATAGTAGAATAGAATATATCTTGTTTATCCTGCCCGAATAGGACTGAAAAGTCCCTTTACCCCAGCAGTCTAAACAAGGTCT
>NW_007523762.1:0-226 GCF_000475195.1 Diaphorina citri
AACAGCCTTATATGATGAGTTAGATGAAGATGATGATAGTGCTAATTTACTTACTGAGGATCATTATAGTTTGATGGATAGTGTAGGTATTCTTGTCAAAAAGTTCAAGAAACAAAGTGCTAAGAGCAAGAGGTCAACAGTGATTAAGAACATTAGTAGAATCAGAGACTCGGTTCTTGTCCCGAGTTTTGAACCTAGCTTAGCAAAACATCTTTTGGAGGAGTTG
>NW_007523763.1:0-226 GCF_000475195.1 Diaphorina citri
AGATGACCAAGCAGTGCTGGCAGAATCAGAAGGAGAATTACAAAGAATGATTGAAAACATCAGTGAAACAGGCAAACACTATGGAATGAAGATAAATGTGGGGAAAACAAAAACAATGGTAATAGGAAACATAGAAGAGAAAATAAGTTTGAAACTAGAAGGAGAAGAACTAGAGCAAGTAGAACATTTCAAATATCTGGGTGGAATGATTTATGCTAATGGAAGC
>NW_007523764.1:0-226 GCF_000475195.1 Diaphorina citri
TTTAGACTGCTGGGGTAAAGGGACTTTTTAGTCTCATTCGAGCAGGATAAACAAGGTATATTCTATTCTATTCTAGATAAATTTCATGATTTGACTTGGATTCGAACCACCAACCTCCAAACCAAAAGTCCAATGCGTTAACTACTATATCACTGAGGTTGGTCCCAAATGTGTCAAATTACTCGAACTCTCACAATATATTTGCTTGTCAGCAGCCAAAGGTAGC
>NW_007523765.1:0-226 GCF_000475195.1 Diaphorina citri
TATCATCTCATGTCTTCACACGGGATGGGACGGGACGAACATTGTGCCGGGAAATGGGACCCGTGCTAAGAATTTTCACGCGCTATTATACTCTCACATTGAGAAGAGCATGCGCATGCTCCAAGACCGCACGAATCCAATGCAAAGCGTACAACATGCAGCATATGCTCCGAGACCATCTTAATCATCAATCGAACGTGAAATCTTTGAAGCATGCTGTATACTC
>NW_007523766.1:0-226 GCF_000475195.1 Diaphorina citri
AATATCGAGACCGGCCTTTATCTCGTTCCATTCAGAGCGACCCACATCATTGGTTCCACAGTATATGACCACAGAGTCATTAGCTTGAGGTTTCATGAGATGAGGGGAGTGAGTGTGAACATCGGCCACACCTTTGAACCCAGCACCAGGTTGGAAGAAACTTTCTACTTTCTGATTGGATGGTAACAATGTAGACAGCTCCTCTCCCATCCAACGAAGATGGCTA
>NW_007523767.1:0-226 GCF_000475195.1 Diaphorina citri
AGAATGTTAGAAATGATGGAACGGAGTGAAATACCTATATCCGAAATGAGAAGCAAGAGAGAGCATAGGTACCATGATTGTAGAGTGTACTTGTTGGCAAAGGGTTAAATGGAAGTAAGTTGGCAGGGTACCGAAGATAAAACGTGTGGTATCTTCGAACACTGTTCAAAAAAAGGGGTACTTAAAAGAGTAATATCGTAAAGCATCATCATATGCTTTGTCAAAA
>NW_007523768.1:0-226 GCF_000475195.1 Diaphorina citri
ATACTTTTTAAATCGTGTCACCTTTGGCAACACGGCCAGCCCTTACCTCTCGCAGAGAGTAATTCGTCAGCTGGCCTTAGATAACGAAAAGGAGTTTCCGTTGGTAAAACCGGTGGTATTTGATTCGTTTTATATGGATGATTTGACTACTAGCGTCATGGAACTGGATGAGGCTCTGGAACTTCATAGTCAATTGGTTAACTGCTTCAAGAAAGCCAGCTTTGAT
>NW_007523769.1:0-226 GCF_000475195.1 Diaphorina citri
GGAAATTACACAACCAGAGTGGCCGAGCTTCAGCAAGGAGAATATTGGAAAATGCTGATGCAGGTTTCGGTCTTCCTGATGATCAGTCAGCACACTGCATGCTCAATGTTCTGTGCTCCCTCAGAACTTTCAATGATGGAGCGAGGTGTTTTTGAGAGAGAGAGAGAGAGAGAGAGAGAGAGAGAGAGAGAGAGAGAGAGAGAGAGAGAGAGAGAGAGAGAGAGAG
>NW_007523770.1:0-226 GCF_000475195.1 Diaphorina citri
GATGATTGACTGATTGTTAATGGAGCAGTTGCAATTGGGAAAATAATTATTAATAAAAGGTCGTTTCCTACGTAAAAAATCTGGTGTGAACATCACACGACTTTCCTTATCCTATTGAATGGTGCTTATTTGGGTGTTCTGTTGTAACATCTCTAACCGTTTAGTCAGTATAGCTGAAAACCGCCAAAAAGCGGTCGAAACCCACCAAAAAGCGGTCAAAATACCG
>NW_007523771.1:0-226 GCF_000475195.1 Diaphorina citri
GGGGAGGATTCTCCTACATTTTGACCATAGGTTTGAAGTTTGAAATTAATTTACTCATTTCCCCTTCATTTTCATAAGTGGAAGGTCCTCATCGTTTCTTCTGCGATAAGTCACCTATTCGCGGTTTCCTCGCGGTATTCGCGGTTTATTCGCGGTATCCGCGGTTTGTTCGCGGTATCCGCGGTTTGTTCGCGGTATTCGCGTTTTGTTCGCGGTATTCGCGTTT
>NW_007523772.1:0-226 GCF_000475195.1 Diaphorina citri
TGTATTCGATGAAGTATTCCAAATCTTCACACATATCCGCGGTCTATTTAGGAAGTTCTGGACATACTTGAACAGAGGACCTCCTATTCCGGCATTAGATAGTTTTCTTATCACTGATAAGGATGTCGTTCTCTCATACGCCTTTTCGATGTCCAATAGAATTGCCACAACAACTTCTTTTTTCTGGAAAGCTGTAAGCACTTCATGTTCAAGCCACATCAGATTA
>NW_007523773.1:0-226 GCF_000475195.1 Diaphorina citri
AAGATATAAACAGCAAATGTTCCCAGACACCATTCTCTTATGCTGAAAGTTCAGACGTTGTTAGTACTAGCAAATCTCTAGTGAACTGGATGACCTCTAGTGACAAGAATACTGTGGCAATTCAAAATGAAAAGAAACCCTCAGATAAGTTCACATGGTCTCCTAACAAAGCCTTACCAATTGAACCTGTGTTAATGTTTCCTCCTCCTACTAGCACTAACTTCGC
>NW_007523774.1:0-226 GCF_000475195.1 Diaphorina citri
ACGGGCCCTGCTTGTTCATTCTCCCACCTCTTTCCTCTCAGGATTTTCCCCTCATTTCCTTAGTAAATTTTTCCTGCCTGATTTTTTTCCTCTTTCCATTTCCCAATATTAAAATTAGTATATTTTTAATTTTGTGTACCTGCTTTGTTTTTCAGTCTATTTTGGTGAATTGTAGAACTTGTGTAAAAATGAGTTTCTACCTACCTGAAAGGTCCCTAGAGCCACC
>NW_007523775.1:0-226 GCF_000475195.1 Diaphorina citri
TTGGAAGATTAAAACTGAAATAGTTATGTCAGAAAGTGGTATTCTATATTATGATGGAAGAATTATTATTCCAACGTCATTGAAAAAACATATATTAGAATTGGTTCATTCTGGTCATCAAGGTTTTACTAAAACCAAACTGAAAGCTACAGAATCAGTTTACTGGGTCAATATGAACTCAGATATTGAAGAGTATGTTAACAAGTGTAAAGTTTGTGACAAGTTT
>NW_007523776.1:0-226 GCF_000475195.1 Diaphorina citri
TTTCGATCGACGTCACGTGGTCTCACGTGACGTGAAAACAGTGTACCACTCGTGAACGAAATTAGCTACTATATTATGAGCAGAGACAACCAAATGTCATATTGTCATGACATCATGCTATTTAGTCATATTTTAGCTTTTTTTCGGGAAAGGTCATAAAATGCCAAAAAATTCTCAAAGGTCATAAAAAAGGTCATATTCAGAGACAACCAAATGTCATATTGTC
>NW_007523777.1:0-226 GCF_000475195.1 Diaphorina citri
GTTGTTCGCGGTATTCGCGGATTGTTCGCGGTATTCGCGGTTTGTTCTCGGTATCCGCGGTTTGTTCGCGGTATCCGCTGTTTGTTCGCGGTATTCGCGTTTTATTCGCGGTATCCGCGGTTTGTTCGCGGTATCCGCGGTTTGTTCGCGGTATTCGCGTTTTATTCGCGGTATTCGCGTTTTGTGCGCAGTATCCGCGGTTTGTTCGCGATATTCGCAGTTATGG
>NW_007523778.1:0-226 GCF_000475195.1 Diaphorina citri
ACAGGCGCGGAAACCTTGATAACGCGGGTGGTGCATATTCTAACTGAGGGACAGACACCTAGTGAGGTAAATGAGACCAGCCCTGCACTACCAAGTAAAATAGCTGGGCCAGCCTCGGTAGCTAAGACGATAGCTGGGCCAGCCTAGGTAGCTAAGACCATAGCGCATCACTCTCAACTTTTTACTTTCCTTATCCTATAGGAAGGAAAGTAATGTAATCGGGTCA
>NW_007523779.1:0-226 GCF_000475195.1 Diaphorina citri
TAGTCCGTCCCTTATACCTTTTTATTACTATTGTAATAATAAAGGAAGGACGGACTAAAAACTGACCATCGAAAATTTTGTCGATTACATTACGTTCCTTCCTACAGTATAAGGAAGGTAAAAAATCATTCTATTAAAAGGACCCCCTTTTTGATTAGTAATTCCCAGTCCTTGATTCCAGTTCCATTGACCCATCCCGTTTAAATTATTCGATTCTATTTTCGTC
>NW_007523780.1:0-226 GCF_000475195.1 Diaphorina citri
AGAGTGCTGTTCAATATTGATGTTAACATGCATTATAACATGAACTTTGTGTTTTATTCCATAGGATACCGAGCTCCTCGGTGATTGTACAAGTGGGGGAAGCAAGTCTTGCTGTAATACCCGGCGGAGTTCCTATCAAGA
Organism: Diaphorina citri; assembly: GCF_000475195.1. Lineage (NCBI taxonomy): Eukaryota > Metazoa > Arthropoda > Insecta > Hemiptera > Psyllidae > Diaphorina > Diaphorina citri. The sequence continues at coordinate 142 of NW_007523780.1, forward strand.
TGAACTGAGAGTGCTGTTCAATATTGATGTTAACATGCATTATAACATGAACTTTGTGTTTTATTCCATAGGATACCGAGCTCCT
>NW_007523781.1:0-226 GCF_000475195.1 Diaphorina citri
GGATGGGTGACCACCTTGGCAATGGCTTGCTTCTGGCTTATCCCGGCCACACTCAGGATGGGCTTGTCACCCAATAAACGGCAAAAGCTCCGTCACTAAAAACCCTAACTGCACTATAACGAAAAGCACTATAATCACAGCACAGAACAAGGTACAAAAGGAGTTTAGGTAAAACCCTTTGGAAAACTATGTTCAATATTCAAGACAGAAGAACAAAAGGTTCATA
>NW_007523782.1:0-226 GCF_000475195.1 Diaphorina citri
TTCATGAACAATAACAGCACAGGGAGCTAGCTGGTAAGGGCTAATCTTTATGAAATTTCATCACATCTAATAACCCTCCTTCCCCTCCTAATTTTACTGCTCAATTGTCACGTACTTGGCCACTTTCACCCCTCCCCTTGCCTCTTACAATGTTTGTGCAGCGGTGAAAGGTTGAAAAACGTCTTACGTCTTGTGGAGTGGACGGAAAAAACTTTATTGTTTTCCT
>NW_007523783.1:0-226 GCF_000475195.1 Diaphorina citri
AAAAAAAATCAGCAAAAAATGAAAAATCGTCATTTGGAGCTTAAAGCTAAGGAACACATCTTCGTCTCATTGAAAAAGACGGAGTTCAAGAAGCAGTTCCTTTTCCTATAGGATCTCATCCTGGTCACATAAGGACTTATGTAGGTAGGTACTTGGTATCATACAATCTTACCTGTATGTCTGAAGAGGGGGCAAACGTCTTGGCTATAGCCCAAACCGTAACAAT
>NW_007523784.1:0-226 GCF_000475195.1 Diaphorina citri
GGTGACATAGGCTATTTAAATTTGTCATATTCCATCCCGATTCAAAATGGCAGCACCTCAAAGTTATGACTCTTATGCTACGCTGATCCCGTACAAAGGACGGGTCAACCACTAGTCTAGTATATATTCAGAAAAAATCCCAAATAAGTTGCCAGCCTAGTTAGCTTAGTTGGTAGTGCATCTGCCTTGTAAGCGCTAGGCCGCGGGTTCGATTCCCGCCCGGGGC
>NW_007523785.1:0-226 GCF_000475195.1 Diaphorina citri
TATGTCAAACGCAAATTTTATATACGAGTATGTGGGTACGTACTACGTACCAATTTGTTGTCGATTTATTCTGTCATTTTTGTTTTCAGAATTTATACGAGTAGTAATTAATCAATTTTTGTTTATTTGCACATTTACAGTTTATTATTTTTTTTCCCTCCCAACACTACCTACTTAAAGTAAGCAAGTATTATACTTCAAAATGAATAAAGAAACAAGTTTTTCC
>NW_007523786.1:0-226 GCF_000475195.1 Diaphorina citri
ACCGAAGCGAATACAATAGTCCGTCCACTATACCTTTTATTATTAGTAATAATAAAGGAAGGACGGACTAAAAAGGAACAATAATTTTGAACAGTACAAAACTTTAAGAGAGAACAAAACAAAAGCTACCTACCTATAGGTACTCGTGTTAAAATGTAAATGCAGTTTCTTTGTGTTATTATATCACAACTTTGGTGCTCACTGCAGCATTGTAGGATTTTTCCCA
>NW_007523787.1:0-226 GCF_000475195.1 Diaphorina citri
TGTGTGACACATAAAACTTGAAACATTATATCAATGTCAAAGTCACTTAGTATTCCAGCTCAGCGTTGTTTATCATATGTGCAAATGTGCATCATAATGACGTCATAAAGTTAAGTCAAAGGTGTGAAATATAAGACGAAGCAAGAGAAAGAGAGAGAGAGGTTTTTTAAGTATACGGAGTGCAATATATTGCATTTATTTGTGGCAATTGGCGTGAATCGCAATA
>NW_007523788.1:0-226 GCF_000475195.1 Diaphorina citri
CCTCCAAGGTTCAGCTTTTAGGGGGAGATGTGTAATGTAGCCAGTTATTTGGAGTCAGATTTGGTCAGTCTTGCTGTGAGTTTCCAGCGAAATGTAAAATAAAATTTGTTCTCTTTCCAAACATTCTGTATTTTTCATATTTATTACAAACATCGTACTTTGAAAATTGAACGAAGGAATGTTGATCGTTGCTTGATCGCTGCCTATTCACACTACAGTGCCAGTC
>NW_007523789.1:0-226 GCF_000475195.1 Diaphorina citri
AATAACATGCGGCCTCATTTTAAAGTCATCATCAATGTATACTCCCAAATATCGAGCACTTTCTGTGTAATCTATGTAATGGCAATTACAGTTTGACTGATTGTAACTTTTTCTTTCTAGACATTTTCTGTTGTGGCATTTGATTTTATCGATGTTTTGCTTCTTGTTCAGCATACGTTTGTTTGCCAGTAACATAACTTCAGTTTTTTTCTCATTAAGATATATG
>NW_007523790.1:0-226 GCF_000475195.1 Diaphorina citri
ATATCTAAATTTGAAAATAGGTATAAGTACCTATGCTGATATTGAAAAATAGTGATAACAAAATGCGTAGATAGGTACTATTTGAGCCCCTAACCCAAATCCCTATGGTAATAAGCTCACAGCGCGTCGTACGATATTGGTAGATGATGTCATCACAGGAGTACAGTGTTGTCGCTAGGTATGATATCGGCGTGCTTGAGACTCTCATGTTCCGAGAGCTGTATCT
>NW_007523791.1:0-226 GCF_000475195.1 Diaphorina citri
AAAAGGTAAGAAAGGAACGGTGGGTAATAAAGAAGAGGAAGGTGGGAAAATAAATGTAATTTTCTTCAGGCATTTCTATTTCTCCCGTTCCTTTACTTTTAAATTGCACTATGCTCCATTTTCATTTTTCACAACATCAATATGAATTAGTAGCCACCTGTTCTCTAATAGTCATGAACCTAATGCAATACCTATTAGACTAGGTAGTTTTCTTCTGTCGGAAACA
>NW_007523792.1:0-226 GCF_000475195.1 Diaphorina citri
ACCTAATTTTTGATCAGAGTATATTATTTAGAAAGCTGAGAAAACGAGCTTTCCAACCATGTATGTCACATTTGGACGCAATTTCTCTAAGCTGCAGTGTGAATGAAAGTTCGCGCGAAAATTTTTTTCCTATACAGCATATAAGGTTGTGACTTGAATCGTTGGTGAGCGAATTGAACTGTGTTCCGACACCTAATTTTTAATCAAGGTATATTATTTAGAAAGC
>NW_007523793.1:0-226 GCF_000475195.1 Diaphorina citri
GAGTTTGTGCAGAACGGATAAAGTTCTATTAAGTTGTTCCTATAGTTTTGTTTCTTAAATGGTTATTGTTACTTAGAAGGTTTGCCAGTTTGAAATTGTAATTTGTCATTTATTAATTGAGAATATTATTTATGAAATTATGACTATGTTTTTTGTAGCTAGGACATTTAGGACTGACATGTATTAGAGATTATTGTTTTTTGAATGTTTGAAAGTTTCAGTCAGG
>NW_007523794.1:0-226 GCF_000475195.1 Diaphorina citri
TCTCTCTCCTCTCTTGAATTTTAGATAAATATGCATGAACTGATTATGGTCTTATTATAAAGGTAATTCCTCAATCATAAATATGAATAATATGTAGCTTAGTATGACAACACACACATTGTTCTATCCAAATTAAGAACATTCTAGATAGGAAAATGAAAGAGTAAGCCCTCTTTAAGAGCTTTGCAGATAGTGCACTTCAAACCATGTTCATGACTCGTTTTTT
>NW_007523795.1:0-226 GCF_000475195.1 Diaphorina citri
GTTGCTCAAAGTATCCGACGACATCCAGGCCGCCATGGACAAAACAATGGCGACCATCCTGATCCTGTTCGACTTCAGCAAGGCTTTCGACCTAGTCTCCCACAGAATACTACTGCAAAAACTAAGGACATTCGGCCTCGACCAAAATGCGGTCGCCTGGTTTGAGTCCTACCTGTCTGGCCGCAGTCAGTGTGTTCTTGGGTCAAACACCGACAGATCAGGATGG
>NW_007523796.1:0-226 GCF_000475195.1 Diaphorina citri
GTCTTCTTTTATACTGACGGTATAGTCAAGATGGTAGAATATGCTCATATTGCTCTCATTACTATAGGACCATAGGACCTACATGGTAGGCTCCCTGTTTATACTCTCCGAATATTGGGTAATATAGGCACTCTTGGTACATACATAGGTTGGTTTGCAAAATTACAGACTTTCTTATGCTGTTGTTGTAATTTGTAATGCTTTTTTGCGGGATTTGATGATCAGA
>NW_007523797.1:0-226 GCF_000475195.1 Diaphorina citri
TTTCGAATGACAAACATTATGTTCTATTTATAATCAGGACGGGACTTTAAACGTGCTCAATTCTCAGGAAAGTTTTACCGGTCGCATTAATTCCAACACAAAATCAATTCCTCTGTATTTTTCTTTGATAACAGAGGGTAGACAGGTATTTACTAAGAGAGTAAACCCTTAGTAAAATATAAACTCATACACGCTAGCTAGTACTAGCTCAGGCATAGTGGTCTAG
>NW_007523798.1:0-226 GCF_000475195.1 Diaphorina citri
GGGGGGATGCTCCAAATTATTTTCGGAATCTGGCTCTCTGTACAAGAGAAAAATGAAGCTCGAAGGGGGGGGGGGGGTAGACCGGGCCCCCTTGACCCCAAAATTTTCGGAGTTTGACATACGATAAAGGAGAAATTTCAATCTTGAGGGGGGGGGGGGCTTGGCCCCCTAAATATGGCACTGGATGGAAGCATACACAAACAGCCCACTCTGAGGCTCAGGTACA
>NW_007523799.1:0-226 GCF_000475195.1 Diaphorina citri
TAAAGGGACTTTTCAGTCCTACCCCAGCAGGATAAACAAGGTATATTCTATTCTATTCCTAGGTAAGGATAGGGAAAGAACATACGAGAGCACACATACGAGTAAGAGCACGAGTTCTCAAAATCCAAATTACCATCGTCATCTTTATTTTTAGGAACTCGAACCTAGAACCTTCCAAGGAGCTTACATACCTGACCATGTATATCACCACACACTGTTACAGGTG
>NW_007523800.1:0-226 GCF_000475195.1 Diaphorina citri
TCACCAATCTTATCCTCAAGGAAGAGGAAAATTATAAATATAACAACTTAAACCTAATACATTAAGACGTAGAAAAAATAAGTCTCTAGACTCTAGAGCCGCTAGTCTTGTTATCATTATGCCATCCATCAACATCACTAATACATTAAATTCCAGTGATCTGTAGGTCTCATTTTTATACATATAATTTTGTTTACAATACAATATAATAAGAACATAATTACAA
>NW_007523801.1:0-226 GCF_000475195.1 Diaphorina citri
AGAGGTTTTACTAGAAATGGCTGAAATTATTTGGTTTCCCTATTCAGCCTATTGCAGTTATGTTTGGACAACATGAAAGAATAACAAACAACCATATCGATGCAATCGGTAAATATGGATTATACCAAAAACCTAGTGATTTGTAAGAAGTTATCATTAAAATCCTCAACTGCATTAATAGTCTTCAGCTAACAACTGCCAAATTGTCAGCTGATTTTCCTACTCT
>NW_007523802.1:0-226 GCF_000475195.1 Diaphorina citri
TGGGTCCGTAACTACAAGTAATAGAATGACTAGATCGCTGTAAATCGGAAACAATATTTATAGGTAAGTCTAGACTAGAAGTATCACAGAAGTTAAAATCATTATCACAATGGCTATGTGGTATTGGTATCTTATCACAGGTAGAATAAGCAGTATCAATATCACAGTAGGTATCAAGATTACATAACATATCATTACGCATGGGACTACATATTGAGTGTGTATT
>NW_007523803.1:0-226 GCF_000475195.1 Diaphorina citri
TATTTCACTGAAAATAAAACGAGGATATGAACATTTGGTGATAGTTGGGTTTCATATTATGATGCTCGAACAAATCTGACTACATATTTTTTACATGGTTCTACTTAAATAATTGAGATCTCTGTTGTTGTTGTTTGGGGTGTTGATGGTGGTGTTGTTTATTTGGGCCAAATCTTTTAAATAGGTCAAATTACGAGTTTGACTCATTAGTCCTTCTTTTTCCATC
>NW_007523804.1:0-226 GCF_000475195.1 Diaphorina citri
TGCTGGCTTCCAAGGCAGGACAGGAGTTCAGGTGAACTGAGTTCATAGGACTGTTTAAGGAACATAAGGAACAAATAGAAGTTTTTAGACCAAAGCGGTGGAGATGTTCAGCCAAACAGTCATGGGTAGTTGTGCATAAGGCGCGTCAATGGGACATTACAAAAATCCGTTTATAAGAGGGAAGATACTTGCTTAAGGAGTGTTCCTAGTGAAGTTTTAAAAGGCG
>NW_007523805.1:0-226 GCF_000475195.1 Diaphorina citri
GGAGTGATGGAAAATTATTTAGATATTTTCTTTAGAAGAGCTAAGGTAGAAGAGAGGTCCCACATTGACGTTTTTTTTATATCAGTACTTTTTTTGTGAAGGCCAACTCTTGACGTTAATTTTTTAACACGAAGTGTTTTTTGGGGGGATTCCATTGTACATGGACAACTCTTCTTTAACACACCAATAAGGTACAACGTCCTTTTCTAAAAGTGAACATTTATCT
>NW_007523806.1:0-226 GCF_000475195.1 Diaphorina citri
AAATATGTGCGACGTCAGACTTTACGCAGTTGTTTTTTTCGTCCGCTAGGTAGCGCCACTATGCAAGCGCGCTAGCGGCGGAGCAGAAAGAACTGCGCAGAAACGTATGTGCACAAACACATTAATGCGTTGCCTGCGAGGGAGCTTTGGGACATTTGATGTGACGTCATCGCCTACGGGAGCGTATGCCGTGACGTCAAAGTTCACAATTTACCGGCATTTTTTT
>NW_007523807.1:0-226 GCF_000475195.1 Diaphorina citri
ATTTACTTTAGTTTTGGGGAAGATGATTTAATCTAAATGTTCGGTATTTTACTACAAAATTATCACTCTAAAAGGAGGACCTTTACAGGTTTCGTTTATTCGGTCCAAACTCTTCTTATTTTGTAAGAAACGTCCACCAACGACTATCAACGTCAGACGAATTTCTGTAACAAAATAAATAAAGGTCCAAACGGCAAACATACCTTGAGACCTGAAACGTGGCATT
>NW_007523808.1:0-226 GCF_000475195.1 Diaphorina citri
GATGCGGGCGGCACCCTTGAAGTTGGTTCCTTGGTCACTGAATAGACAGGAAGGTAAGCCTCGGCGGGCGATGAATCTGTCCAGAGCAGCGAGGAAACAGTCGGTGCTTAAAGAGGTGAGTAATTCCAGATGTACTGCTTTGGTTGCGAAGCAGACAAAGATGGCGAAATATCCCTTAATCACGGGACTATTTCGGCGGTAGCCTTCCTTCAAGGAAAACGGGCCG
>NW_007523809.1:0-226 GCF_000475195.1 Diaphorina citri
TTAGTTTGATAACTACAAGTTCGGCCATGCCTTTTCCACAAGTTTGGCCATGCCTCGGGATGAACTAGCGGGATTCCGAAGCGAAGCGACGGAATTCAGCTAGTTATTAAATAAATCCCTCGTCTCTTATGAAAAAATGTTAAAAAGAGGAGAGGGAGATTTCTCTACTCCACTGAACGGACAGCAATTTTTATTTAATCCTTTATTATGTACTTTGTACCCCCTT
>NW_007523810.1:0-226 GCF_000475195.1 Diaphorina citri
ACTTCATCCTGCACCCTGGACTCTATCTCCACCGACCATTCACTATGATCTGCTAAAGTTCAATAAAAATGTCAATCTTCATCAAGAAATCCGAATTTGTTTTATCGAGCTAGCTCAAAAATTCCCAGGTTACCGGCAGATTTACACTGACGCATCTAAAAACGAACACTCTGTATCGTCAGCATTCTGTTGTGACGAAACAAAATTCAGCGCCAAGTTAGACCCT
>NW_007523811.1:0-226 GCF_000475195.1 Diaphorina citri
ATGAAAAGGTTGATTAGATTTGGACAGACATAATGGACCATGTGGCTAGGGTTCCAAGTTAAAATATCCCATCAACAATTATTTCCATATTTTGCTCGAGATTCTCAAGAATGTAAAGTCTTGAAGAGGCCTCGTCTTCAGATACATTAATGATGCCTGTTGAAACTTAAGTGACAACACTTCCTCATTTAGCGTCAGTAGCAATGCTACAACTAATTGGTTTTAA
>NW_007523812.1:0-226 GCF_000475195.1 Diaphorina citri
AGGTATTGGGTATTGGCAAGCAGAAGATAAGGATAGCTATTATTTCTCCACGTAGAAGACATTGCATTAGGAATGCAGAATTAACCTTTCGTATTTTCTGTCTGGTGTGTCTGGTCTGACTACCGTGATTTTTTTTCATTAAAAGCTCCTCAATAAGCACCCGAGTTCGGAAGTCTCTAATAACTTTCTTGGCAAGCAAACCCCTCGGAGAAAATCCATTAGCCAT
>NW_007523813.1:0-226 GCF_000475195.1 Diaphorina citri
AAAGAAATTAATGTTTTAGCCTCGTGTCCACAAAACGAAGAAGTCAGATGAAACATCCACTAATGGATTTTCAAAATTCTACTACCAACAATCAGGTGACAGTCACATATCTCCTTAGGAATAATCAATAGCACTGGAGTCACATACTCCATAAGAAGCCATTAATAGCATGTGTCATTTTTTGAATCGATCTCATTGTATTCCATTCAATCTTACTAACATGATT
>NW_007523814.1:0-226 GCF_000475195.1 Diaphorina citri
CTTGTCTCGTTCTTCCAATATTGAAAGCTCAAATCGATAGTCATTTATCTTTTTCTGGATTCGTATTTGCCAGGAAGGCATTTGTTTTTTCTTGTGTTTTTCTTTCTTTTGATTGTTCGATATTCTCTTATCATTTTCAATAGTATCGACATATACAATGTAAGCAGATGTATAAATAATATTGTTGATATCAGTGATGTTTAGATCCGTTCCTTCATATTTTTCA
>NW_007523815.1:0-226 GCF_000475195.1 Diaphorina citri
CTACAACTTGAAGACCGCTAGGTGGCGCGATGAGGAGGAGGCTGGTATGCTGGTTGAATGTTCCTGTGCATCTGCCATATCACTCGCTGCTGTTCGGGTTTGTGAGTCTTTCAATGGACTTTCTTTGCGACAGGTCAACTCCTTACCGAACAACCATGGCGTGTTCTTGGACTTGTTATTCTCTGACTGTTCTGAAACCTCAACGCATATTGCTCATGATTTGCTG
>NW_007523816.1:0-226 GCF_000475195.1 Diaphorina citri
TGATGTTTACACGAGCCTACTTGTTTGCCTATTAGTTTCTTCGTAATGTGCTCATGCTGTTTTGTTATCATTTCTAATTTTCATCTTTACTGCTCAGGTATTTTGTTGTCCGAAGGTGTGAGTGTCATCTAGAGTTTCTAGTAGTAGCGCCTCAGATGTAGGCCCGGATTAGGATCATTAGGGTCTCGAGTTAGGAAACCTGACAGTGTACACTTATGTAATACGC
>NW_007523817.1:0-226 GCF_000475195.1 Diaphorina citri
GATTTCTGGTGGTTCAAAAAACTCAACAAGATTTAGGAGAAGAGTGAAACCTTTTTGCCCCCTCAGGACTGGGCTGGGGGTTAATATTCGTCTGATAACGCTTGTTTAACTTATTTAATAACATGCTCCATTTCATAATGAATGATCCCAATACAAACTAACCTAAACTCCTTCAAATTCTCCAGATACAAAGAGCTTTGTGAAAACCAACCCGTCAACATCGATA
>NW_007523818.1:0-226 GCF_000475195.1 Diaphorina citri
TTGTTGATGTTGTTGGCGTTGTTGATGTTGTTGGCGTTGTTGATGTTGTTGGCGTTGTTGATGTTGTTGGCGTTGTTGTTGTTGGCGTAGTTGTTGTTGTTGTTGTTGTTGTTGTTGTTGTTGTTGTTGTTGTTGTTGTTGTTGTTGATGTTGGTGTTGGTGTTGGTGTTGGTGTTGGTGTGGGTGTTGGTGTTGGTGTTGGTGTTGGTGTTGGTGTTGGTGTTGG
>NW_007523819.1:0-226 GCF_000475195.1 Diaphorina citri
AGCTGAAGAGACTAACCCAAGACAGAGAAGCATGGAGAAGAGCTGCCAACCAATCCTTGGATTGAGATGATAGATAGACAAACTACAGAAGTACATAATAATATATGTAGTAGAAACATAGTTATTACATCGTCAGTCTTCACTGTAATTAATCTTATGAGCACCGAGCAATTGATAAACCAATCTTCCTATTTGAGTGGTCAACGCTCCTGGATGCCATTGAGGT
>NW_007523820.1:0-226 GCF_000475195.1 Diaphorina citri
CATATATCTTAATGAGAAAAAAACTGAAGTTATGTTACTGGCAAACAAACGTATGCTGAACAAGAAGCAAAACATCGACAAAATCAAATGCCACAACAGAAAATGTCTAGAAAGAAAAAGTTACAATCAGTCAAACTGTAATTGCCAATACATAGATTACACAGAAAGTGCTCGATATTTGGGAGTATACATTGATGATGACTTTAAAATGAGGCCGCATGTTATT
>NW_007523821.1:0-226 GCF_000475195.1 Diaphorina citri
TGAACGGGACGCCGGGACACCCCCTGAAATTCGGGACTGTCCCGGCCAATTCGGGACGTTTGGCAAGCCTAATAATAATAATAATAATAAAACTAGTATAGCTCGCTATACTGTGGTAATAGAAAGTAAAAAAACTCACCTGTTCTTAATGCGGTTGATGTGAGCGACCAAGTTGGAGTGCGTGGTCTCCAGGTAGTCCCGCAGCGGGAACTCCACATCCTTGTCA
>NW_007523822.1:0-226 GCF_000475195.1 Diaphorina citri
CCCCAACTACCATAGTCAACCCAGTTCTGTGAGTAAGCTGCTCAGTCATTCGCAAGCGAGCTCGCGAAGTGCCGCCAAGCGTTTAATCAAGTCAACACTCCCAACCAACCCGTACGATAACTTGGACACCTACGAAGAGTTACAGCGTAATGTTGCCAAAGTCATCAAGAAGTCCGCGAGCAGTAGTAAAAAGCGCGGCCGAAAACCTGCCAAGAAAAAGAGTAAG
>NW_007523823.1:0-226 GCF_000475195.1 Diaphorina citri
ACCATGTATGTCACATTTGGACAGAAGGCTTCTAAGCTCCAGTATGAATGAAAGTTCGCGCGATTTTTTTTCCCTATATAGCATATAAGGTCGTGACTAGATTCGTTGGTGAGCGAATTGAACTGTGTTCCGACACCTGATTTTTAATTAAAGTGTATTATTTAGAAAGCTGAGAAAACGAGCTTTCCAACCATGTATGTCACATTTGGACAGAAGGCTTCTAAGC
>NW_007523824.1:0-226 GCF_000475195.1 Diaphorina citri
CCGGTATGGTCCAAGGACGCGACTGTAACAATTTGGTAAAAATCGGACAGTCACTCATCCAGATATCAACCAAAGTCACTGTTGCTTCAAACTTCGGACTTAGAAAAATTTTCAAAAAAAAAAAGTTCAATTTTTTAACACTTTTTAATTAATGATCCCTCATTACATGGGGAGTATTTTAAGATAGGAAATTTTTGGTCGAAAATTGGCCGCCGTAGGCGGCTCA
>NW_007523825.1:0-226 GCF_000475195.1 Diaphorina citri
CGCGCATCGGTCCAAATTTTCAAAATCGGCAAATGTGTAAGTTTGGGTGGAAATAACCGTCTTAGGATCCTCTGAGACCAAAAAGTGACTTTTTTGTGAGGTTGTTGAGAACTTGGCCTTTTTCCACATTTATTTGAGGGATTATTTTACTAGTTGCTGAGTGAGGGGTTAAAACGGCATGATATTGACGACATAAATTTGGAAACAATACCGGATCATTACGATT
>NW_007523826.1:0-226 GCF_000475195.1 Diaphorina citri
ACCATATGATATAATAACCGAGGACCGGCGCGAACGACCTTAACATATAAGTGTTAAAGCGCCTTATCGAAAAAAAAAACTTTTCCAGCGGAAAAATTGAATTTAGTTTTTCACAGCCCTCCCGTCTTCTACAACATTGCCAGCCTAGTTAGCTTAGCCTTTTCCAGCGGAAAAATTGAATTTAGTTTTTCACAGCCCTCCCGTCTTCTACAACATTGCCAGCCTA
>NW_007523827.1:0-226 GCF_000475195.1 Diaphorina citri
TATGAGTACCTATTGCATCTAGGAATTAAGGAATGACCAAAATCTTTTGAGATTATTATTAAAATCTTGATTCTCCCTTATTCTTCAAATACATGATCACAGAACCTTAGACCATGGGGATCTGAATAAACTTTTTAGTTCTATCCTGACATTTTTACTTTCCTTATCCTATAGGAAGGAAAGTAATGTAATCGGGTCAAAATTTCGATGGTCAGTTTTTAGTGCC
>NW_007523828.1:0-226 GCF_000475195.1 Diaphorina citri
AATATACATATTTACCAATGTACAAGTTAGTGACATCTCATTTCATAGCAACATAATCTAAAAGCAACACTTGACCATTTAGGGCCTGCTTAGTACCAATCAGCAACATCAACCAAATGTTAAAATGGATCCGGATAAAGTAACCCTGGACACACTCATCGACAACATCAAACTCGTACTCAAGAAATGTCTCATCTCATCTCCTGTCTATGGGAATCTGCAGCGA
>NW_007523829.1:0-226 GCF_000475195.1 Diaphorina citri
GCATCACTCGGTTGCTAGGCAACAGATATTTGACATAAACAAACAGTGAGAAATTTGAAAAACACAAAAATGGGAAATTGAAAAATCAAAAATTAAAAGTTTTTCAAGTTTTTAATTATTTAAATTGAATTTGTGATTAATATTGAAAGGTGTTTGCTTTAACTTGTTACCAATGAGGTGATTACCTATCAGACTTCAGTTTCAAACCGCACTCAAACTTAACAAT
>NW_007523830.1:0-226 GCF_000475195.1 Diaphorina citri
CGGTAGTATCGAAGTGTTTGGTATGTTAGCATGAATGTTCGTATGATTTAATAATAACATACATGTTGCTTTAATGATGTACAAGCACTCCCACTCCACGCAATGAGCTCCGAAGCTTATTACTTCTATTACCTGTAATTACACCTGATGTAAAAAGCCAGAGCGGAGCGAAATTCATTACGCCTAATGCTGAATATAATGTTACATTTTACATTGACTATACGGT
>NW_007523831.1:0-226 GCF_000475195.1 Diaphorina citri
ATTTTGCCTTTTCAATAATCACTAGAGTGTTGCTTTTGTCTGCCTTTGTCATTATTAAGTTTTCATCTTTAACTTTTCAAAAAAGAGAATGGCCAAAACATACATGAGAGAAGCAAAACTGAAAAGACCATCAACAAAATAAAACGAAAACTCCAGACCCAATGAGAATAAAAGTGATGAACCCTGTAGCTCCCAGACTGTATGGTAACCTAAAGATACATAAGGT
>NW_007523832.1:0-226 GCF_000475195.1 Diaphorina citri
TCTATGAGAAAAATTCTGTCACAAAAGTCAAGTGGATTGGAAAATATCACATGCCTTCAGGCACACTCCACTTGTCAATAGGTTTTCCTTGCCCTTGGGATCAATTTAATTTGAAGAAACTATTTATTGATGAAAATTTGTTATAAAACAATAAGTTGAAAAGAGAAAAGGTGAATCGTCAATCTAGTTAGCTTGGAGGGTAGCGCGCCTGCCTTGTAACCACTAG
>NW_007523833.1:0-226 GCF_000475195.1 Diaphorina citri
AACCCAACTCTTATATTTACTCTTATTTTGAATTAAAAAAGCTGGTAATTTTGGTACAACCACTAAAAAAATTCAAAGTTTAAATCCGATTCTCTCCTATATCATGTTTTAAAAAATTTGGTAATTTTGGGGCATCCACTAAAAAAATTAAACCCAATTCTCACTCTCGCCTCATATCCTGTATGAAGGGCTACCTCTGTTCTTGGCCTTGAACATTATCGGCCAC
>NW_007523834.1:0-226 GCF_000475195.1 Diaphorina citri
AGTTCCGACCTGACGAAGCAGAGGGATAAGATGAAGCTCTCATCCAAATCATCTAGTGGTAGTAACTCTCCGTCTCTGTCTAGTTCAGATAAAAGTAAGAAGTCGAGTGAGGATTACAAGTCAAGTATACAGCTATCTTCACAACATGTAGTCGAAGGATTGGTGAAACAACTCGACACCAAGTTTCAAATCCCCAAACTATCGGCACGAAGTTCAGAGAGTAATC
>NW_007523835.1:0-226 GCF_000475195.1 Diaphorina citri
ACGGGTAGGGGTAGAATTATTAGTAAAGGGTGTACGATGCTGTTTACCTTTAGCACAAGCATCACAGTTGTCAATTGTATTAGTTGTCAGTTGAACGCCTGTACCACTTCTTTCAAGACTTTTCAGATCTTGAATGGGTAAGTGCCCTAATCTTCTGTGCCATAGCTCTGACTTGTCAGGCACTTCATTTAACACATTGACATTAGAATTTAAACTGTCAAAGCGG
>NW_007523836.1:0-226 GCF_000475195.1 Diaphorina citri
ATTATCTCAAAGTGTTTATCTAGCGGAAGATCTCAACTTAGTGGCTAAAGGTCGTCAATGCTCTCCAACACTACGCTCGTTATCTCCTCTTATCAACTCCCGTGGATTGCTAGTAGTGGGGGGTAGATTGGCTAATGCAGCTATTCCAGAGGATGCAAAACATCCAATTGTTTTGTCTAAACAATGCCACTTAACTTATCTAATCATTCAATGGTATCACCTTCTA
>NW_007523837.1:0-226 GCF_000475195.1 Diaphorina citri
GATTAAGATGAAACGAGGAATTTCCTACACTAGCAAGGTTAACCTCGGATTGAACTAAATTAGACGCATGTGGCCTGTGTCGTAGCATGCCCATCCCGTAGTATGCCTCTCTTCAGATGGGCGAGAAGAGACACAATACTTCCCATAAATTTAGGTGCTGGGTCAACACAAGAACACCAGAAAGTAACCCGTTGAAATATTTGCAATCGAAAAACGAGTGCAAATT
>NW_007523838.1:0-226 GCF_000475195.1 Diaphorina citri
AGCCGGGCCGTCCGACGGGAACAAATGGGACGCTGGGGACTATCTCTTCAGGAGAAGAAACTACTAAAAGGAGAACGCCCGATTTGACACAACAATATGTATTCACCATGAAATTAGGAAAATATATTTAAATACAAAGAAACAGAATCTTTTGATATTTCGCAGAGATTTAGGTATCGTATAGGAAGCGCTCTAATTTCTTCCCTCTCCGTCTTGCTTCGAGCTT
>NW_007523839.1:0-226 GCF_000475195.1 Diaphorina citri
AGAAAAAAAAAGTTAAAACTTTGGCGTACAATTTTCCAATTGTGTGAATTTCGATGAAACTTTCTTTGTAAAAAAAAAAGAAGAAATAAGAATATCTTCCCCCAAAACCTGGGTAGATAAATTGAAAAATATCGTGGTAACTCAATGGGAGAGAGAGAGCACAACGCTTTCCTGTATTAATCTTTTCGAAGCCCGAAAAAAAAGCCCTCAGAATTAAATCACCATC
>NW_007523840.1:0-226 GCF_000475195.1 Diaphorina citri
ACAATTGTACATCGGAAAGTCCGGTATTGTCTTGATCTGACGGTAAAGGTAAGTCGAGAAGTTCTCTGGTTTCGCTGTAAGGCAGCACGTGACGAGAGCCATAAAACATGTCCGGAGTAATGATTAAAAGATTGAGCTTTAATTAGGTGACGTGAGTCAGTTTTCTGCAACAACATCGTGGATTGACAAGGAAGATCGTGACAGTATGCCACGAGGCTGCCCCCCC
>NW_007523841.1:0-226 GCF_000475195.1 Diaphorina citri
TGTTAGGGTGCTTTCTAAGGTGATGCTGATGAGTAACTGTGGTTTCTCGTCCTGCTTCATTTTCTCTGAATATGGCGGATTTGAAAGGTATTGAAGCAAATTCTGCAGAAGAATGGACTATTTTCACATCGATCACAAACAGTGATCTCTTGTGCACATCTTTTTAATTTGCCATCTATCATCAAACCATGTTTGCCATAACGCAGGTAACACCTGCCCTCTGCAC
>NW_007523842.1:0-226 GCF_000475195.1 Diaphorina citri
TTTGAAACTGCATTTTATCTAGTGTATGATTTTTCCAAAATATCTCGCGGAACCCTTGCCGTCAGTTCGCGGAACCCCTAGGTTCCGCGGAACACCAATTAAGAAACACTGTTCTAGAGCAACCTCTGGCCTGAGCGGTCACCACTCGGCCTTGCAGACGAGGGACTCCGAGTTCGATTCTCGATGGAACCGGAAAAATTTTCCGTTCCTCTTAGATATTGTTTTC
>NW_007523843.1:0-226 GCF_000475195.1 Diaphorina citri
TATCGGGAAAGCTCGTCAACAACAAAGTTAAGAGTTGTTTTCAATCCTAACGTCGTCGATACTTCTGGAAACAATTTAACTCAAGTCTTGCATGTAGGTCCAAAATTACAGCTTGACATTCAAAACATTCTCGTGTCGTTTCGTCTTTATCCTGTTGCCATCACGTGCGACGTACAGGCTATGTACAGGTGCATACTTGTTGCTCCTGAGGATCGAGCAGTTCAAC
>NW_007523844.1:0-226 GCF_000475195.1 Diaphorina citri
GAGGGGAGAGGAAGGGGAGGACGAATTTGCTGACAAACACGGTGTGATTATGACGAAGTTTGAATCTCAACTTTTGCCCTTTTCCTGAATATTGTTTGAGGCTTATTTTTAAATAAAAGTTACACGAAAAACATACAAATTTTACCTACACAGATAGTATTGTATGACGTTAAAAATGAAGGCAGAGACAAACACATACAAGAGGATAGGTTGCCTACCGATTTTA
>NW_007523845.1:0-226 GCF_000475195.1 Diaphorina citri
GTGCATGACAGTTGCATGTATTACTTCGCTTTGTTTCATGAGCTGATGATCAAGTAGTATAGGATTTCAAGACTGAATAAGAAGGTAGAATATAGTTAAGTAACCAAGTACTTTAAGTATGCTTGAAGAAAAAGCCAAGTTTTAGGTGAAATTTTGGATCTAAACCTTACCTTTTCAGAGGGGGAAAAATGCGGCCTTTCAAAATGTGTCATTACAAATTTCTTCC
>NW_007523846.1:0-226 GCF_000475195.1 Diaphorina citri
CAGTCAGCAAACGAAACGAGTCTCCTAAGCATTGTGTTAAGTGGAGAGAAGGTTTTATGCTGTTTATGAGAAGAGGAAAGGGGTCAGAAATCAGACCTAATCAGCGAAGACAAATAGAAGAAAGATATGGAGGAAGACGTACCTATAAATGTACCACTTTTCTCCTCCTCCTCATTTTGGCGTTATTTAATTTTCTTTTTTCCCCTCATACCTAGGTATTTACTTT
>NW_007523847.1:0-226 GCF_000475195.1 Diaphorina citri
AGCTTATAATCCTTCTCACTATGTCAGCTTATAATCCGGGGCGCTATTTCATTATTGCAATTTGTCAAGGAACGAAAAGTGACACAATACTCAGATATGATGGAGCATGAATATCGCGTGATGAACGATTTCGGAGTTCAAAGGTGATGGATTATTGGATAGCAATAAGTTGGATCACGACTTGAACCTTCCCAAGTGTGACTTGGATTACTTAAAGTACCTCTAG
>NW_007523848.1:0-226 GCF_000475195.1 Diaphorina citri
CCAAATCGAATCCTTCCGCTCCGCCCAGTTGTACATAGTCAGGCATACCACGCTTGTCACACTGAAATAGAATGCACACAATTATTCTATAGGTGGGTATTTGGGGGGAAAAGCCAGCGGCCCGGTGACAGCACGTTCAATGTACCAGTTCCCAATGGGTCACTGAAGTTAATCAACGACTCTTGTGGTTGGTATTCGGATGGGTGACCATCTGGGCAAATGCTTA
>NW_007523849.1:0-226 GCF_000475195.1 Diaphorina citri
CCCAGCCAGAGCGTCAAGTAGAATTTAATCAAAATTAATATTTTATGGGCTTTTAAAAAACTCTCGAAGCTCGAACTCGAGGTACTTGAGGTGAAAACTGTCTTTATACCTTCTCTTCGTCCATTCCTCACCCTTCTCTTCCTCTATTTCCTCTTCTTTCTATTCCTCCTTCTCCATCTCATCTCCTCCCTTACGTCCCCCTTTATCTCCTCTTCCTCTTCTATCC
>NW_007523850.1:0-226 GCF_000475195.1 Diaphorina citri
ATTATACGGTACCTTGTAACTTATAGAGGATTTTTGTGTTGTTTTGTTTCAATGTTAAATCAGTAATTAGACGAATTGCAAGCAGATAATTATAAATTGTAGGGGAAGGGTGGGCAAAACGGCCAGTGCGGGCAAAATGGACTTTGGCGAAATCTCCACTGTCTTGTGCTGCACTCTCACGGGACCTCTGTCAATTAGGCCGTACGCATCTGATTATTGTTTTGAT
>NW_007523851.1:0-226 GCF_000475195.1 Diaphorina citri
ATTTTGATGAAAAATTGAAAACTTTAAAGTTAAATATCTCAGTTTCATTTATTTCATTTATTGCCCTTTTTGCACCCATCTCCTCAATTCGATATAGTTCACCCTATAACAAAAATATACGAGAGCTTGTTTAGACCGCCTTTGTGGAGTAAAGGGACTTTTCAGTCGTATTCGGGCAGGATAAACAAGTTATATTCTATTCTATTTACAACTCAGTTCGGTCAGC
>NW_007523852.1:0-226 GCF_000475195.1 Diaphorina citri
CTTTCTCTCTTTTCTAGGTATGACCACTTTTCTTACCTTGTTTTCCAGAATGTTTCCCTCTGCATTGGCGAGTTGCTTGAGGACGTTTTCTTGTAGATCGAACAACTTGCATTTGAGTTCTTCCTCTCGTCTTAGCAACTCTCTCCTCTTTACCTGCAATTCGGGCTTCTCTATTTGCAATGCACAATCCAAAAGCTGAAACGAAAAAGATCAGAAATACAGATAC
>NW_007523853.1:0-226 GCF_000475195.1 Diaphorina citri
AACCTTGGAGATTTTCCATTCCTTGGGAATTTCCTTGAGGTCGAGACAAAAGTTAAAAAGCGCGCACAAAATCTGGATCACTATTTTCCCACCGTATTTCAGCATCTCTCCTACTATCTTGTCCCTTCCTCCTGCCTTCCCGTTCTTTATTTCTGTTACTACTAACTCTATCTCCTTCTCTGTCACTGGCTCTATTTCTTTATTACTTTCCCTCCTCTTCAACACT
>NW_007523854.1:0-226 GCF_000475195.1 Diaphorina citri
ATTACTAATAATAAAAGGTATAGTGGACGGACTATTGTATTCGCTTCGGTGTCTGTCCGTCAGTCTGTCTGTCTGTCCGTCAGTCAGTCAGTCTGTCCCCATAGAAGGACTTATCCAAACCTGGTCGACCTATATATCAAATTAAAGATCTTTTTATCAGGATCACGAAAATGGTGGTGCAAATTTTGTCCAGAAAACCATAAAGCCAAAAAACCAAAAAAACTGG
>NW_007523855.1:0-226 GCF_000475195.1 Diaphorina citri
CGAAATGTTTCGTGTAATATACACACTGGCGTGCTCAGGCCGGAACTTGGCCTGGCGCACTGCCGTGCGCCTAGATACCTCCACATTTCGCCTAATCTCCATGCAATCACAAAGTCAATACCTAGTCTTATTAACACTTTCCTTGTACCTATCTACCTATGTGTGTCTACGCGTACCTGCAACGTACATACAAGGTACAGGGTGGTCTAGAGTTACCTGACGGTTT
>NW_007523856.1:0-226 GCF_000475195.1 Diaphorina citri
AAGCTCTGAGTATATTAGGCCATTTGAGTTTGCAAGTAGAGAAGATACTAGAACGACAAAAGATGCACCAGAAATATGTACCAATGAGTAGTTGAAATACAGACAGCGATCTAAACTTGGAGCTTTGATGCCTCCACACACGGACAAAACGCGAGGTGTACACAATAAGTGAGCAAATGCTCTTGGAAATACAGACGAAATGGTCCTGAAACCACAGAAGAAATTG
>NW_007523857.1:0-226 GCF_000475195.1 Diaphorina citri
TTGGTGTTGGTGTTGTTGGTGTTGGTGTTGTTGGTGTTGGTGTTGTTGGTGTTGGTGTTGTTGGTGTTGGTGTTGTTGTTGGTGTTGGTGTTGGTGTTGGTGTTGGTGGTGTTGTTGGTGTTGGTGGTGTTGTTGTTGGTGGTGTTGTTGTTGTTGGTGTTGGTGGTGTTGTTGTTGTTGTTGTTGTTGTTGTTGTTGTTGTTGTTGTTGTTGTTGTTGTTGTTGT
>NW_007523858.1:0-226 GCF_000475195.1 Diaphorina citri
GGGAAATATTGAAGGGTAGGAAAGTTGGGAGAAGGAGGAGAAAGAAGGGAGAATTAGGAGACGGAGAAAGTCTAGGAGGAGTAGAGGCAGAGGAAAAACGGAAGAGTAGGAAAAGGAAGAGAAAGACGAAGAAAACGGAGTAAAAGAGGTAATGGTAAGTGAGCGATAATTTGAAAGAAGAGGCGAAGGAATAGCTGGCGGAAAGGAGGAGAAGAAGGAGTAGGTA
>NW_007523859.1:0-226 GCF_000475195.1 Diaphorina citri
ATTTCCCAAATTTCAAAATGTATAGTTTGCACCAGTGCCCAGGGTGCAGAGAACACTGCATTTGCCTTACCTACTTAAGTTACACACGATCGTTCTTCTTCACATTCCGATGAAAGCAAACATTTTTACTGGTTTTGTTGATGTTTCGTGAATACGAATGTCCATAATGTAAAGACAATCATTAGTCATGTAAAATACACATGACGAATTGATCTTTTTTTTTTTC
>NW_007523860.1:0-226 GCF_000475195.1 Diaphorina citri
AACACTACACTGCCTACAAAAATACCTACTTATAAACAATCAACAGATTCTACAATGTTATATTATTATGCACCTCAGTGCAAGTGACTTTAAATTTATCAACCTGAAAACTTTGGTGAAGATGGTATAATGAGTGTGATGACATACCTACTTGTAGGTAATTTAATGAGAGATGTTCTGGAGCAGATACTAGAGGACATGTGAACCAGTTTACTGAATATTTCTG
>NW_007523861.1:0-226 GCF_000475195.1 Diaphorina citri
AGCTGTCGGCATTGGAGATATTCTCCGCCGCCAGCAACCGGTTGGAAATGATTCCTGAGGGCTTGTGCCGGTAAGAATCAGTTGAAAAAAAGAGGGTTTCACCGCCGTTATGACTCTCATCAGATGTGCGAGAATAGAATAGAATATACCTTGTTTATCCTGCTGGGATAGGACTGAAAAGTCCCTTTACCCTCGCAGTCTAAACAAGGTCTCCTATATTTCATGG
>NW_007523862.1:0-226 GCF_000475195.1 Diaphorina citri
GGAGTATCCGTTGGTAGAGATGACACTGTACGGTGTAGAGGTAGGCCCTCCTCCACCGGACGGTGAGCTGGTGGTGAGTGGTGACACTGGATTAGAGGATATCAACGAGTTCTTAGTTGATAGCCAGTCATCCGTCCTGAGCCGCTTCACACCGACAATGCCCTGGAACAGGACATGTCCCCCAGGGCGGCTCTCGGTCTCCGTATAGCATGGACTATGCCGCTTC
>NW_007523863.1:0-226 GCF_000475195.1 Diaphorina citri
GGTAAATAACATCATCATCATCATCATCATCTAGGTACTTTTATAAAATAATGAAAGTATATAGGTAAATAACATAATTATATTCATCATCTAGGTACTTCGCCTTTTCCCATGTTGGCGTTTTTAGTCGGTCCACCTATCTACACCTTTGGTGTTTTTTCGTCAGGATGAACCAACTTGGTTTTGGCGAGTTTATTTTTACGGAGTGCGGCTGCGGATGCCCTTC
>NW_007523864.1:0-226 GCF_000475195.1 Diaphorina citri
CTTTAAAGCGCTTTAACACTACGTACAGTAGGTCGTTCGCGCTGATATCCCTAGTTTATATTAGGTTAAACAGATTGATGGTTTTGAGGTATAGGAATAGGGAGTCGATGCCTTCAACGTCATCAGCTAGGGAGGGAGGTGAGGGTAAAAAGAGGCGCGAATGTGGGCGTGGGTGATACAGACAAGGATATGATGGATGGTGAGAATATCTCCGCACTGGCAAAGG
>NW_007523865.1:0-226 GCF_000475195.1 Diaphorina citri
TACATGGATAATCCATGAACATCAACAAAGTCCTGAAAAAAGAAGTTACTCCTACAATGGCACTGTCCAGACCTCTCTATTTTGGTGCACACCAAAAAAGGCAATCAATTTCCTTTTTTGAGAGAATAACAAAAGCACACCATACCAATACTAATCTTCTGATCTGAAAGTTAAACATTTTTAACAACAGCTTCGATCAAACTCTTTCCAATCCACGTTTTATCCG
>NW_007523866.1:0-226 GCF_000475195.1 Diaphorina citri
AAGCCAGCCGTTCCGAGAACGAACATTATCCGTTGAGGATAAAATCCACCCCGGGTGGTAATCGAACCCGCGGCCTAGCAAGTACAAGACAGGTGCACTACCAACTAAACTAATTAGGCTGGCTAGGCCTTTTTCATGGGTACATACCTATTAGGTTTTAAGTTTGAGAAATTCCATATTTGATCAATTTCTCATTTAAGCTTATAGTGTTTAAAGTTTAAACGGT
>NW_007523867.1:0-226 GCF_000475195.1 Diaphorina citri
TTGGACAAAGAATCTCGCAAAACTAAAATCTGAGAGAAATAAAGCGAGAAGAAAAGCAGAAAGAGTAAAATCAAAAGAATCAGTTATTGAATGGAGAAAGAAGGCAGCAGAATTCATTAAAGAGTTAAACACGTCCAAAAGATCAGCTTTCGATAATTTTATCGAAAGAATGGATTATAGAAAAGATGGAACAAAGGCATACTCTTTTATCTCAAACATCTATAAA
>NW_007523868.1:0-226 GCF_000475195.1 Diaphorina citri
TCTCTAAATTGGATATCTTCCTAAACCGAAAAGAAATTACTTCCACACCTTCACCTTCGTCCAATGTTTGGTGGGTTGCGGATTTAATACAGAGCTGGTGGCTATAAATAAAGCCAAAACCGTACGGATGTCTGAAGGAAACGCCCAAGATTATGGGCAAAGTTAAACAACCTCGGTACCACATGGCCTTGAAAATACCAAGAAATGGTTCACTTTTGGCTCACTA
>NW_007523869.1:0-226 GCF_000475195.1 Diaphorina citri
AATAATTTAATAGGAATGTACAGTATGTTAAATTCAATCTTTATGATCTTTGCCTTTTGCCAATCCATGGACTTACCTTCGTGGCCTTACAAAACTATTATTATGCTATTGATTTTAAGAGAGAAAAAAATGGTTTGAATATCACACAACTGGTCCTCAGAATCTCGTTCCAAAGTCACAACTTGAAGAAAACACATGACTTTGTTAGAAGACTATTAGGCTACAT
>NW_007523870.1:0-226 GCF_000475195.1 Diaphorina citri
CAGGAAAAATGAGGACCAACGGAATTTTTCTTTTTCCTCTACGACTTCTAGATACCGAGATAAATCGATCTAAAAAATGCCGGTAAATCGTGACGTTTGACGTCACGGCATACGCTCCCGTAGGCGATGACGTCATAATTCATGACTTCCGCTTCGTTTGTTTGTGCGCAGGCGTTTCTGCGCAT
The DNA here is from genome assembly GCF_000475195.1 of Diaphorina citri. Lineage (NCBI taxonomy): Eukaryota > Metazoa > Arthropoda > Insecta > Hemiptera > Psyllidae > Diaphorina > Diaphorina citri. Next base: position 186 of record NW_007523870.1, read on the forward strand.
TTTGACGTGAAATCTGACGTCACAACTCTTTGAACTTTTTC
>NW_007523871.1:0-226 GCF_000475195.1 Diaphorina citri
TCATTTATTTCAAATAAAGGGTATGTGTTGATAATAAACAGTAAGATTTACAAACATGGGTAGACAAATAAAATTAAGCATAAATTAGGTAGGTAACATCCTTGACAAGTATTAAGTTCTCGTGGAAAAAATATTGTTGATACATCTGTTCGTAACTGGGGGAAAAAAGTAAAATCCACTTCATTTTTGATAAAATTATATGTATGTATAAGATTTTTAAGGAGGG
>NW_007523872.1:0-226 GCF_000475195.1 Diaphorina citri
ACTGATCGTTCGGTAGTCTTCGCACTTTTTTGCTCCGTTTTTCTTTGGTAAGGCAATGAATTCTGATATTAGCCATTCTTGCGGTATTTGGCTCGATGCGTATATGTTGTTGTATAATTTGGTAATCCCTTTCAAATTGTCCTCATCAATGAGCTTCATGAATTCCGCTTGTATGTTGTCTGGTCCTACTGCTTTGCCTTCTTTCATCTGATTGATGGCTGCCCTC
>NW_007523873.1:0-226 GCF_000475195.1 Diaphorina citri
TCCTATCCTTCTTTTTTCGATTACAAGATGATATGACCTCCTTTGTTACAGTTTCTTCTGACGGGAGAGTTCTGAGTATCGAAAATCAAGGAATAGGTTCCGTGTAATAAAACTCGGGCCCCCTACAGTGTCCCATAAGCCCGATCAATCCCAAATTCCAAAATGACTAAAAGAGTCCTATACGAGTTTAACATGTTTGCCAAATTTTATCAAAATCGGACAAACC
>NW_007523874.1:0-226 GCF_000475195.1 Diaphorina citri
ACGATGCCCAAAAATCATCTGCCAAGGCTATTAGATTCTACGCTAGCTACAGAAACAACGAAGAAAGCCGACTGAGAAACGCTGACAAAAACAACAATGACAATGCTAACAACAGTCCTCTTGAAGCTAGAGCTTCATCCGCTATTCCATCCACCCCATCCAAAAATGGAGCTGAAAAACGCCAAGAAGAACTCTTACACAAAGCTACTTCTGGAATCAAAGGTAG
>NW_007523875.1:0-226 GCF_000475195.1 Diaphorina citri
GTAAGGATAATAGTTCTCTGTTGTGTGTGTAGGGATGTTAGCGTTAGGTTGAACTTTCTGTAGTTTAGTAGGTTTGGTTGGATTGTTCAAGCTTTGCTCGCGTTGACTGTCATAGTTATCATCGTAGTTATTTTTCAGTGAAAGTTCTTGACTCTTCTGTATGGTGACACTGGTCTGAGGGGGTGCACGGGGGGCGTCTGTGGGTCGGGGTGGAGATACTGAGGGT
>NW_007523876.1:0-226 GCF_000475195.1 Diaphorina citri
GAATTTGTTTAAAAGGAAGTGTTTAAAGGAATGCACCTGCATCAATCAAACTGACATACCTAAAAACAGAAGATTAATATGTACCTACTCGAAGGGAAGAAATCACACATACAAATCCAAAAGAGCAGAAAAGGGGGGGAAAAAGACGAAATCTAAACCTTATCTTAACCTTTCTTTATCCTGCTTTTACTGAGTGTAGAAAGTGTTGTTCTAATGATGAAAAAAT
>NW_007523877.1:0-226 GCF_000475195.1 Diaphorina citri
AGACTCCGTAGAGTGTAGTTCCGTGTAGTTGAGGAAATTTGAACTTAATCTTTTCCTCACTTGTTCACCTACAAAATAAATATAGGTAATTACGAAAACGAGTTTTAATGTAAAATTGAGCGAATTAAACCTAGTAAGTAATTTTAATCTGAAATGAGAGAATAAACATTGAATTATTACTGCTTTCTACCTAGGATCGGCTTTCCTCCCGCTGCGCTGTTATTGA
>NW_007523878.1:0-226 GCF_000475195.1 Diaphorina citri
TCTTGGGGACGCAAGAAGGGTCATTGGGAATGGAGATTGTGGAAGCTAAACAATACATATGTATAACAATAATACAAGGTGGGGACTTATTGGACACTAAAAGGAAGGAAGAATAGAAGTTGGGAAGATAGAGGGATTGAAGTCTTGTCTGGAGGGAAGTTTATTTGGTGTTTATGTTTGCAGAGAGGAAGAAAGTCTGGGAGGAATCCTCCCCATAATGTCGGAT
>NW_007523879.1:0-226 GCF_000475195.1 Diaphorina citri
CGGCTGCGGCGCAGTGGGAATAGGGTGGAAAATCTTGGAAAAGTAGACTGGAAATTTTGAAAAATTGGACTGGAAAACTGGGAAAAGTCAGGGAATTTTATTTTTCCATTTTGGTAAACACCCTGATTTCTCTGACTCCAATAACTTCTTTTTAAGCTAGCAGCATGCTATTGGCCAGATGGTCACCCATCCGGGTACTAACCACGCGCAACCGTGCTCAACTTCA
>NW_007523880.1:0-226 GCF_000475195.1 Diaphorina citri
ATTAAGATTGATATTTTTGATACAGTCCTGAATCCCATGACCTCTGACGAAACTTACATGAGAGTATTTTTGATATGTGATAATTTGATACACTCCTGAATCCCATGACCTTGTATGACTTACATGAGAGTTAATATAGACTAAGTGCACATCAATATCATTGAGCAGCTGACCAAACATTTCTCCCGATACATTCAACTGAGCTGAGTCTAGTAGTTGATTTATC
>NW_007523881.1:0-226 GCF_000475195.1 Diaphorina citri
GTCACGTGAGCTCACGTGATAGCAGTTCAACTCACCTGAGCCGCTCGTGCTAATATCCCTCAGGACTTCACTCTCAGGATCCATCACCCACTTGTTCTCACTACTCCCATCTTCCCGAACCACCTTCTTCCGTTTAAACATTGGCTGTGACCCGGGCATAGAGTTCATGGGGGAGTGATTCTCTTTTCTAGACGCCTGGGCGGCGTGGGACGCCATTTGAGCCGCC
>NW_007523882.1:0-226 GCF_000475195.1 Diaphorina citri
ACTGAAATTTGAAAGTTCTGAAGATGAAAGCGATTTATTTGGCATACCAACAAATGAAAGATAGACTGGTGGGTGATTCGGTGATTGAAAAAGGGTTGTGGGATTCGTAACAAGGAACTAAGGATGGGATATAATGTGATCACTTCCGAGATGTGATCAAAACCTTAACATTTGGGACCTCAGGGTAATTTTCAGTCAATTACACCTGAATATGAATGAGCGATAG
>NW_007523883.1:0-226 GCF_000475195.1 Diaphorina citri
CCAGTGGGGAGAAATCATACTTAACACTCCCGCTAAAAACTTTTAATTGCTTCCTCACTCTCTGCCTTTCTCTCCCATCTTTCCCTCCATCTTTTTTTCCCTCCCTTCTCTTTCTCCCTCTATCTTGGGACACTTCTCTTTCTTTCCCTCTTTTCTCTCCCATCTGTTCTCCTTCTTCCCCTTAGTTAACGTTAAGTTTTATTCATTTAAATATTATGAATCCTTT
>NW_007523884.1:0-226 GCF_000475195.1 Diaphorina citri
GATTTATTTTTTATTTAATAAAAATGGTGTCTACTGGCATGGACTTCTACCTACCTATACCTAGGTACCTACGAAAATTTACCTACTCCCGCTACTCACCCCAAGGTCGGGGGCTCACAAAGAAGGATTGTTTGTGGTTGAGCATCACCCAGAAACAAGCTATACACAATACCCAGCTCAATCCAGGAATAAACTCAAACCCAAGCTAATCCAACCTGTTGAGACG
>NW_007523885.1:0-226 GCF_000475195.1 Diaphorina citri
ACTAGGAGCGAACACATTGAAACTGGTGGAAGACTTGGGATTAGCAGAACAAGTGATACCCATCACCTCCTCCCACCCAACCGCGCAGAATCGACTGATCTACGTGAATAAGAAACTTCATAAACTACCATCCAATTTCTTTTCACTATTCAAGACTCACTCTCCGTTTAGTAAACCACTCATCTTTTCCATTCTTCATGACTTGACAACCAAGACGGTGCCTAAA
>NW_007523886.1:0-226 GCF_000475195.1 Diaphorina citri
TGAATTCGTGCCCTATTCAAGACCTAGACCACCTTGGTCTTTTGAAGTCCCTGCTATTGACTTTAGCTTACATTGTGATAATAAGTCTAATATTTCTCCTTTGGTTTTCCAAAAAAAATACCTTGACCTTATGAATAGCAAGTATTTGGACTCGGTTGTTTGTTTTTCAGATGGTTCTAAAACGCCAAATTCCACTAGCTGTGCCTACTCTATTGACAAGCAAATA
>NW_007523887.1:0-226 GCF_000475195.1 Diaphorina citri
CCTAAATTTCAGCTTCCCATCTTTAGCCGTTCAAAAAATATTCAGGGGTCCCCGGACTTTTGAAACACTCTGTATATCTTTTGGTAACCAGATAGGAGTACTTACTTAAACAGTGTCTATTTGGAAAACTAAAACACTGCCTAGGAAATAACAAAATTACTCCATAGGGAAACAATTCTGAACAAGAGAGTGGTAAAAAAAAAGGTAGGGACTCTTAGTGAAGATA
>NW_007523888.1:0-226 GCF_000475195.1 Diaphorina citri
GAGGCTCTTTGTTCTTGGTCATGAGAGAGAAGTCGGCATTGGAAGAGAATGCCACTTCCATACCCAACTGAAAACATGGAACATGTTGGCATTTTCAATCAAATCTCAAATACTTTAATTAGACTTATGGTGGATTTCACCAACCTTGTTTCCAGCCTCAAACAGCCCGTTAGCTTAACAGCCCTGTTAAGCCAATACAAATTAAATGGAACTTAACTGGCTGTTA
>NW_007523889.1:0-226 GCF_000475195.1 Diaphorina citri
CTCGAAATTCAGAATAGAATAAATGCAGCAAGCCAAGCATTTGGTAAACTATACGCCAGAGTCTGGAAGCCTCATGACCTGTCCTTAAAGCTGAAACTCGACATCTACAAAACGGTTGTACTCAGCACGCTGCTCTACTCATCGGAGTGTTGGACTGTCCTGGGAAAGCACATACAGAAGCTGAACTCCTTTCACCTCCGTTGCCTGAGGTCGATAGCCAAGATCA
>NW_007523890.1:0-226 GCF_000475195.1 Diaphorina citri
TGAAAAAAACGTTTTTTTGCTCTCCTGTAAAATTTGAAAAATGTTGGTTATCGTGTTTTGCCATCTTTCCACAGAATTAATCAAAATAATTGATAAGAAACTAAAAAAAAAATCGTGATTTTATTATTGAACGAATCAAGAAACATCATTAAAAAATCTGGTGTGAACATCACACGACTTTCTATTACATTTGAGTATCGAACCCGCAACTTCTCAACTCTAAGTC
>NW_007523891.1:0-226 GCF_000475195.1 Diaphorina citri
GAAAAACCACTTTCGGGATCATAAAACTCAACTGATTGGCAATAAGGAGTACGATTCCTGTACTACTGGAAAATGGTATGACTTTTCCGAAATTTTCTTTCGCCAAACGATATGTAAACCGCCGTTTTGCATATTGCTTTATGGTCAATCAGCTAATTTTCGCACTCCTTATGGCCAATCAGTTGAATTTTGTGTAATCAGTTTTTTAGGTATACCCAAAAAATTG
>NW_007523892.1:0-226 GCF_000475195.1 Diaphorina citri
CCCCGAATATCTTCAACGTTCAAAGACTTCAAAACCATTCAAAATATTCAAAGATTTCAAGAAATCCAAGAATAAGGAATCTTCCTTACTAGTGTCAAAAGTCCTTAGCAAGCCATCCAAAAGTCCCTAGTACTAAGTCAATAGTGTGCCTAATGTCCACAACATTTCTCCAGGTTGGTTTCGCTCCTGATCCAGTTCTTGTTTCCGTGTTATCAGCTGATCTTTG
>NW_007523893.1:0-226 GCF_000475195.1 Diaphorina citri
AATGAGTTTTAGAAAGTAACTGTTTGAGTTGTGTCACCTACTCGGGTGAAACTTGGTAATACAATTCCTAATACTTAGAACAGACATATCTACTGTTCCACAAATTCCAAAACCAAATCCCTGTCGTCTTAAAACAACACATAAAACTTCAAAAAGTATGATAAATAATCAAATTACGAGCTCTTGAATCTGAAATATCCAGTCCTTTTCGTCACATTTCTTGAGA
>NW_007523894.1:0-226 GCF_000475195.1 Diaphorina citri
ACTATATGCCATTTTACTATCAATATTCTGAGAACCACTGTCTGCACCCAGGTCTGAACTGTACTGAGGAATGCTACCCGTGTTTTGAGAACCACTACCATCCAATCCCTCACTATATGCCCCCACTACCACCCCAGGGTAACTCTGCCTTGGCAACATTGCACCAGTGTTGTCAGATGAGTCAGTACCATAGGGGGGTCGAGAAATTTGATTAGCATTGCTACTC
>NW_007523895.1:0-226 GCF_000475195.1 Diaphorina citri
TGAAAGTAATTTCTGATTTCACAATGGCGCAGGTAACAGGTACATGGACATTAGAGATCAACAATCAGGGTAAGAGCTGATTCCTATACAGGGTAACATTGGTCAATAGCATTCAGTAATTATTCTTGCGAAGAATTTGTCATTAAGGTGGAAAAGAAATCAGAATGTCGCTTTGGTATGGACTTGAAATTTAAGTATGCAGGTGCAGTCATTTCAATGTTTAATC
>NW_007523896.1:0-226 GCF_000475195.1 Diaphorina citri
TATTTTATGTATTTTTTCACGAGAAATTGATTGGTAATATTTTCAATTACTTGGGGCTTACAGTTAAAAAGTTCTGTGGGTTCGAAACCGAGTAATTGCGTTATGTTTGAAACGAAACATTTTTGTACATAACTGAATAAATTTTTTTTTTTATGTATTTTTTCTCGAGAAATCGATTGGTGATATTTTCAAACACGTAATACTCAGTTAAAAAGTTTCGGGTTCA
>NW_007523897.1:0-226 GCF_000475195.1 Diaphorina citri
AAGGGATTTTTTAACCATTTTGAGGTATAATAATTTTTATTTATCTAATAAAATACATTAATTATTTAAAGTCAATATAATAAGGGTATTTGAGTAAATTTTGAGTGTATGGCCGCCATACACGCCCTACATGGACGCTACGCCACTGCAATAGGTTAATTGGTTTTGAAAGGCTGGAAAGACATGGTGTTACCTATACCCAGGTAGTTTTCCACCTTTCTTATTA
>NW_007523898.1:0-226 GCF_000475195.1 Diaphorina citri
AAATTCGCTGTTAATTTCATTACAATATTTAATTAATTTCAATGTTTCACATGTTTCAGCTGATAATAATGGACAATGATCCTTGTCTACCACTATGAACGAGATATTATACAAGGTCTTGTATCTTCTCACTTTGAGCGTAAATGCTCCCAACACTGCTATGGGTGTTCCCCCAAACGCTCTTAATTTCACACTGGTGTTATCTAATAATGCACACTCACCTTTG
>NW_007523899.1:0-226 GCF_000475195.1 Diaphorina citri
AATGTGGTGTCCAAGTCTCTAAAGATTTTATTATTTTAAATGATGATGCTGCTTCGATCGACCAAGGCATTTAGCCATAGCTTGTTAACTAATTCACTAGTAGGTACATGTGTACCGGAGATACTGTATAGAAGCTTGAAGAGCTGAGTAGGTACCTTATTATTTAAGATTTTATTTTTTGTTCCAAAATGGAAGTACGAGTAGGAGTAGAAATCAGGGTTTCCAT
>NW_007523900.1:0-226 GCF_000475195.1 Diaphorina citri
TTGTTTGTTTAGGCACAACTGACAGAAACGCACCGAATTCTGTTACAAAATGTCAATAACTTGGTGCACACCTACTTTGTGTGCAAATATTTTCTTTGCAGTGTCAATATTTGAAACAATGCCCCAATTAGCAGGTATTGGTAGTCAATGACTTCAGAGACATTGTTGACATCGATGATCACTGCAATTCTTTGGTTGCATGGAGAGGTGAGGCTCGGAACAAAAT
>NW_007523901.1:0-226 GCF_000475195.1 Diaphorina citri
AAATCAAACTAGTCCAAATCCATATTCATACTACCTACCTAATCCGTTACCCCTGCGTCGGGTTTATAAAATTACAAAACTCATACAAGGGACGAAAACTAACGTGAGGTAAACTCCCTCTTACGCTCTCTCCTAATTCACTCCCCTGAACGGAAGGCCTAATAAACCTTTCCAAACGGAAACCAAACTCACCTTTACCTTCGTTCAACGTCTACGTCTTCTTTGC
>NW_007523902.1:0-226 GCF_000475195.1 Diaphorina citri
GTCCCGTCAATTCTCAATTACCTGAGAGTTGGCTGCGGCTTTAGTTTGGCTCAGCTTGGTTTCCAGAGCATATTTCTCTTCCTGTAATGCTCGCATGGTTTGCTGTGCTTGGGCCATCTTGTTCGATTCCTGGGTATGTGCATCTGAAAGATCCTTGATTTCTCGCTTCAGAGCTTGGGTCATTGCTTTCAGATCATCCTGGGGAATGATTCGTATAATAGGAGGT
>NW_007523903.1:0-226 GCF_000475195.1 Diaphorina citri
ATACCTAGTTACAAACCCAAGGAATTTCGTCATCTATTCAGCAAAAAGCGTAACCGAGTGAGCTAAAAATAGGTAGATAGATACTGAAATTCGACACCTAAGGTTGTAATGTCATTGGATATCGTATCAGTACTATCAGTCATGGAATAGTGTCATATGTTAAGAGTTAGTGCAATTTATCAATGGGTCGAATGCAAGACACATCAAGTTGCATATGAAATAAATA
>NW_007523904.1:0-226 GCF_000475195.1 Diaphorina citri
TGGCGGCGAGCATTTATAATAGCATGTTGTTGGGTTAGCGATGACGTGACGTACAATATCAAGAGGGTGAACGGGATGGTGAAAGGGAGGAGGGGGTCTGTATACAATTAGAAGGGGTGAATGAGGAGGGTGAGAAGAGGGGATGGGATTTTTTTTCCAACAGGGAAGAGATTAATCTACTAATAGGCCGTGTAGGGAAAAGTATTGTAAACGCACAACAACAGGT
>NW_007523905.1:0-226 GCF_000475195.1 Diaphorina citri
TAATAATAATTTTTAATTACCTTGTAGCTGTGAATAAATTAGCTCCGATGAAGAGAGCTGGATGGCAGGTCCAAATAAGAAGCACAAAATCAGATACATCATTTGACTTTTTATTAGCTTAAACTTTGCATAGCAACAAAAAAACACATTGGGGCGCAATGAAAATAGAAACACTAGGTGAAAACCTATTTAAATTTAAACAAAAACTCAGTGAATAAAACACATT
>NW_007523906.1:0-226 GCF_000475195.1 Diaphorina citri
AGTTTGTCGGGATAATTACCTACTTGAGAAAAATAACGTCTCGACATAAACTATAATAGGCTCAATCAATTTCTTCCCTAGTTCCTGTCTATTGAAGTGGATAAAGTAGAAACTTTTGTACGGGAGAAAATGGAAGGATAGGTAGGTAGAAATAGAACAGATAGTAATAACCATCTGTACGAGAAAGAATGTAAAAAAAAAGAACAGGAGAAGGGATAAACAGGGG
>NW_007523907.1:0-226 GCF_000475195.1 Diaphorina citri
ATTGAAACTTGTTCAGGATGAGTTTAAATAAATTAATGTCGTAGAGACGATATAAAATAAAATATGATATGTGTTAGATGAAACCTACTTGCGAAATTCATGTGTTTAGAGGCTGACATTTTTGGAGGAAATAGAAATAGTGGACCCGCCAAGATTAGGCGTACGATATGTCCTTTCCATTTGTCATACAACATGTGGATAATGGAATTCTTTAAATTCCTTTTAA
>NW_007523908.1:0-226 GCF_000475195.1 Diaphorina citri
CACATCTAATGCTTCATACATGAGTAGCTTTGACTGACTTCCAAGCTACTCAATTGTCCTCAGGAGGCTGAGTGCACCTCAAACTTCAAGCACAGATCCAAAAAAAACTTTGAACTCACTGGGACCTCAGGTGTGCAAGCCTAGTGTAATACCCACTTGGCCACAGTGATATGCTTTTTTAAAAACTTTCATTTTGTACCTAATATATTTCTACAGGTCTCTCTCT
>NW_007523909.1:0-226 GCF_000475195.1 Diaphorina citri
ACTCGTACTCTAGGCAAAAGTAATACCAGTGTAGGTACTGACCGACATCGACACCTCAATAAAATTTAGAACAATGACAAGTCCTTAATCACATTCACTTCAGAAGCCACCTTTTGTAGGTATGCATTCAATTTGGTCAGTTAACAACTTCGATAAAATCACCGTTGTGTACTTGAATGATAAGCAGAAAGTGTTCGTCTTACAATTACCATCAGGCTTTGAAAGA
>NW_007523910.1:0-226 GCF_000475195.1 Diaphorina citri
ATTCTACATTGGGAGTGACGATGATACTATAAAGAAAAATAAGAAAACTGGGGACAAGAACAGTAAAACAAACAAGAAAAATCAGAAGGCGAGTAAAAACAAAAATTCAAATGCAAAGAAAACAAACACGGAAAATGGTGAGGATGTCAAAAATAATGATGGAAGTGGTGAAGGTCTGGCTTGGGAGGAACAAGGAGACTATGAAGCTAATAAGGCAATCATCAAC
>NW_007523911.1:0-226 GCF_000475195.1 Diaphorina citri
CACTTTGAACTGGGACAAACATCACATCCATGTAACCAAGAAACTTAGCTCATCGGTGTATCTAGTGAGGTCAGTAAGAGCAGAATACAATAACCAGTTAGCATTACTGACATTCCATTCACATTTTCAAAGTATCTTGCGATACGGTTTATCGGATTCATGGCTAAACAAAACCAAAGGGAACTGAGACTGTCACCTTGATAGATACCATTCTTTAGATACAATT
>NW_007523912.1:0-226 GCF_000475195.1 Diaphorina citri
AATTGGGAAAATCATTGGCGAATATTTGCAACAAATAATCAAGGAAACTGCCGAAAAAGAAGCGAAACACGATGGAAAAAAGAAGGCTGTGAAGGAGAAGAAGATAAATGTGTGAATTAAAAGAACTTGTGGTACAACTTGGATAAAAAACTTGCTAAACTTTCAATCAACATTGAGGACAAATTCTTGAGCTCAAAATTTCAGGAAACAGTGGGAATACAATACA
>NW_007523913.1:0-226 GCF_000475195.1 Diaphorina citri
AAATCCGCCCCGGGCGGGAATCAAACCCGCGGCCTAGCGCTTACAAGGCAGACGCACTACCAACCAAGCTAACTAGGCTGGCTAGCAGAATGTAAACTCAGTTGAAGTTAGCTTTTGGATTCAAAGTTTTCAGCCAATCAGATTCTAAGAGGTAAACTTATTAATCTGATTGTGGCACCAAGGGAAATAGGTAAGTAACATTACCTTATGCTAAACTTGGCTTAAA
>NW_007523914.1:0-226 GCF_000475195.1 Diaphorina citri
CTTGGATTGTTTCATAAATAAAGAATTAACATGTCTAAAGGTTGACTAATAATAATGTGGGGGGTAGAGGATATACTATTATAGGTAATTATTCTTTGATAATAACCGTCACAATTGTCACATATATGATGTTTGTATTTTATGACAATATATTTTAACCATTTACACTGACTATTGCTATATGTATTGTACTAACATGAAAAATGAAAATCATAGATTAATGAAT
>NW_007523915.1:0-226 GCF_000475195.1 Diaphorina citri
CCAGGCGAGCGTCTTGAGCACTACAGCACCCAGGCACGTTGATCATTGAAGCTTTCAGACGAAAATCACGTACGACCAACCTCCTATTCACAATATTATAGTCTCAGAATAAGCTAAAAATAAACTGTAATGATGATAGCTTATTTGAACAAGGAAATCTGTAATACTCACGCTTTCAAAGACGTAAATGGCGTAAATGCACGTATAATTACGCCTATGATTAACT
>NW_007523916.1:0-226 GCF_000475195.1 Diaphorina citri
GGCACGCTGCGTAAGGTTTGTCATTTTATTATACAGGGTGTAGGTGCCTAGGTACATTTTATTCCTATGTTTACTTAAATACTTCTAACTTATGTTCAATTATCACTTGTGTTCTCTTAGTGTTTCAATAATTACCTAGAAATGTTTTTTAGTGCTTGGACACTTAAACACGATGTTCCAACGGTTATCAGACCCAAACAAAATGAAAGTAGGAAAGTAAAGAGAT
>NW_007523917.1:0-226 GCF_000475195.1 Diaphorina citri
GCGATATGGAGCTGCTATGTTCAATTTCCACCGCGTGGGAATTGTATTAGATACCCATTAGAAAGCTGGATGCAGAGAACAAAAGAGAAATAGAAAGTAAAAAGAGACAGAAGGAAAAGGAGAGAGGGAAGGAGAGAGGGGGGGGGAGAGAGAGGGAGAGAATGAAAGGGAAAGAGATAGTATTTAACAAAGAAAACACAAGAGTCGTGTTCACACATTTTTTTAT
>NW_007523918.1:0-226 GCF_000475195.1 Diaphorina citri
CTACAACTTGAAGACCGCTAGGTGGCGCGATGAGGAGGAGGCTGGTATGCTGGTTGAATGTTCCTGTGCATCTGCCATTTCACTCGCTGCTGTTCGGGTTTGTGAGTCTTTCAATGGACTTTCTTTGCGACAGGTCAACTCCTTACCTAACAACCATGGCGTGTTCTTGGACTTGTTATTCTCTGACTGTTCTGAAACCTCAACGCATATTGCTCATGATTTGCTG
>NW_007523919.1:0-226 GCF_000475195.1 Diaphorina citri
TTTCTATCGTCAATGTGATTTGACGGCTTTCTTGTCGACAACATTGTTGTTGTCTGCGTTGTTGTTATTGTTGTTGTTAATCAGCCTACTTTGTTCTTGTTTGCTCAGTACGGCGGGTTTCGAACCGGAAGATTTGAGCAGGGCAGTCCGAATGTTTTGGAAAGGCATCTCGAATGCCAGGGTTAATATTACAGATGCTAGGATTATCGCTAATGTTTCTTTCAGA
>NW_007523920.1:0-226 GCF_000475195.1 Diaphorina citri
CTATCAGCGGTTCTCAAACATTGAAGGAGCTATTTCCTCAATTTTTACTTGACTATTTCTTGTTTTAAGTGCAATGTAGGTACACGGGCCGTTTGATAAGTCCGTGGACTCGGATACTTCTTCTTGGTATGAAGTCCAAATTTAGGTACCACTGCAAAGTATGTCTTGTTTTAGGAAGGTACACCAAGTTTCATTACATTCCTATTATTAGCCTTTGATTCACAGC
>NW_007523921.1:0-226 GCF_000475195.1 Diaphorina citri
AAGCATCAGATGGGCGAGAAGAGAACCAATAGGTACTTTGTTTCACCGCAGTTTTTATTTCGTAGCAATGAAACAACTAATACATTAAACTCGTGTGGTCTGTGTCGTAGCATGCCTATCAGCAGATGAGAGTTACAAGACCTGGTTATGTCTGGCTAGGGGACGTTAAACAGAGAGTAGACTAGCGTCTGGCTGTGGGACTATAAACAGGGAGGAGAACAGCCAA
>NW_007523922.1:0-226 GCF_000475195.1 Diaphorina citri
TCAAAAGAGCCAGTGTTATTGTCTGTGGCTTGACAGGGCTGGTTTTGTCTCAGTTTTACGTCCTCCAGCGAGACCGAACTACGTACCTATCTTTATACAGATAGTTTGAATTACTAGTTTATGTAATTCACTTAAGAATACTTACAACAGATTTCGGAAGTAGCATGCGTCAAAGACCACTCCATACCACAATTTTCTACCAATTTTACCCTAATTACCTACCAAC
>NW_007523923.1:0-226 GCF_000475195.1 Diaphorina citri
TCCACCTCACACCTTAGGAAGCTGAGCAGACTATTCAACTTCTCCTTGGAAGTGGCATCAGAGTCTCGGTTCACTGTAGCACTGCAGGTTCTTTCCCATATTTGTAGAAGCTCTGAGGAAAGAGAACTGGAAACTAAAGGTAAGAGAATGGAAGCATAATTCTCAGTAGTTACACCAAGGGAATCAAGGTTCCTAAGATGGGACTGGAGTCTGTCATATAAATCAG
>NW_007523924.1:0-226 GCF_000475195.1 Diaphorina citri
GGTTAAAACGAAACCTGTACCGTTTAGTTGTTTACTACTATTTTTTTAGTCACTCCATTAGGTACTGACCAACTCAAATGCATTTCTCTTCTCAATAATTTCTCTGATCCATCGGGTTATCAGAGAACCTACTATACCTTTATCATTTCAAATAATACAAGAAATCCTATTGGTCAAGAAAAAACTACAAGCTCAGTATAGAGCTTAGGTATGTGTGTGTATCTGA
>NW_007523925.1:0-226 GCF_000475195.1 Diaphorina citri
TTCACATTCCTGATTGATAAACTCTTCTTTCTTTTGTCGACACATTTTCCGTATTTCTGCTTTTAGATGTTTGTATTTTCTCTTTCCATCTTCGTCCTGACATTGTTTGTATTTTTTTCGCTCTTCCATTTTCTCCAGTATTTCTTGTGTCATCCACTTCTTTTTTCCCGCTAGTTTCTTTGTTCCTACCACATCATTTGCTGTTACAATAATGGTTTCCTTCAAT
>NW_007523926.1:0-226 GCF_000475195.1 Diaphorina citri
AACAGGGGGAAACACGCCTACACCCACAAAAAATACATAATCTATGCAGTCTAGATCAGACACATCTTACCAGACAACATTAATGCTGCACTTGCTGAACAAGTTAAGTAAAATCATGTAAAATAGAAGGGTTCGCTCAGTCCCCCTAACCCCAACACTTATAATTTCAGACACTTCTTAATTATTCTAACACCCTAATTGAATGAATTAGAGAATTCGTGGCTGA
>NW_007523927.1:0-226 GCF_000475195.1 Diaphorina citri
ATTGAAGGAAACCATTATTGTAACAGCAAATGATGTGGTAGGAACAAAGAAACTAGCGGGAAAAAAGAAGTGGATGACGCAAAAAATACTGGAGAAAATGGAAGAGCGAAAAAAATACAAACAATGTCAGGACGAAGATGGAAAGAGGAAATACAAACATCTAAAAGCAGAAATACGGAAAATGTGTCGACAAAAGAAAGAAGAGTTTATCAATCAGGAATGTGAA
>NW_007523928.1:0-226 GCF_000475195.1 Diaphorina citri
GTACATCATTTTCTTAATGCTTTTGACGTAAGACGAGAGGAGGCGGTGTGATGTACAAAATTTCAAGGGTGGGGGGAGATTGGAAATTTTTGAGGAAGAAAGTGTTAGGGAGCTTTGAAAGAAAAAAAGTCAAAATGTGTAGGACGTGTGTATTTTTACTTTCTATTACCTTTACGTATAGGGAACCTATACAAGGTAATGAGAAAGTATTGCAATCGGTCCAAAT
>NW_007523929.1:0-226 GCF_000475195.1 Diaphorina citri
AAGAAATACTTTTCGTTACTGGGTTAAAATACGAGAGACTCTAGTTCGAATCTCAGCAGTGACGTAAATCAGTCGAATAACAGCTGTCACAATGGGTGACCAACTGTAAGCAAACGTGTTCGTGTGTTCTGTGCTGATTTTTCCTGAGCCCAATCAAGCTGGGTGAGGTTAATGTGAGGTGTGTAGCTCGTCGCCAAATAGAGGGTAAAACCCCCGTCACTAAAAA
>NW_007523930.1:0-226 GCF_000475195.1 Diaphorina citri
ACCATAAAAGGAATATTCCTACCAAATTTCAGCTTTCTAGGTGTTGTGGTTCAGGAGATAGAGCGATCAGTGTATGAATATGAAATGTGAATGAGTGAATGGATCTTGATTTTATAATATAAGAAAGATAAGATTATAATTACTAAACCTAGCTTGCTAATATTGAGTTGTCCTCTAGTGTTTTACTCACCATTCTCATCAAGACGAGGTTTAGAAGCCTGTGTTA
>NW_007523931.1:0-226 GCF_000475195.1 Diaphorina citri
AAAAAATGTCGACCTCACTTGAGAAGAAAAGACAAAGTAAAAGAAACAGGCAATATCATTCAACAATAGAACAAAGACCTATACTGCACCAAAAGTTACCAAGTCGTGTATCAAGATAAAACCCCATCCATCAAGAAGATAAGAATCGCTCAAACCACAGACATGCCGAAAATCTCTCCCCCCACCCCAATCCATCAAATTGAAAGACTCAGATCCGCCCTAGTAC
>NW_007523932.1:0-226 GCF_000475195.1 Diaphorina citri
TATAAAAGATAGGTGCTCTGTTCTGGAAATGACTAGTAACCAAGGTGTTATTGATCTTAATAAATCCAGTTTTAAGAAATCCTCATTTGTTAGTGTGCAATCCAATCCGGTTGTTCAAAAACCTTCCACTTCCGCCTTTCCCAATGAACCCAAGCCAAATAAACAACCGTTCCCAAAATGTACTTTGTGTCACCAGCAACCTTTCCATAAAATTGCCTGGTGTCCT
>NW_007523933.1:0-226 GCF_000475195.1 Diaphorina citri
TGACTATTGTGTCAGAGGCATTATGGAGACCACGTATAAGGCACTTCGGTCACTAATGATTCCTGCCATGCCAACTTGGTAAAGGTACTAGTTTGAACCAGTGATGGCAGTTTGCGAGGGAGGTAAACCGTTAATAAAATTGTTGTACGAATTAAGGTACAAACACACTACTATCACGTCACGTGAGTTCATGGGGAGTCGGAAAGATGTAGTTCTCATAATACCT
>NW_007523934.1:0-226 GCF_000475195.1 Diaphorina citri
CTGTGCCTGTAAGGTCTACCCGATAGTATGTGTGCTCATCAGGTATCAAGTAGACCTGACAGGCGGACCTGATCAGGTGTACCTGTCAGATCTACCTGATAGCTTGTGTGCTCAATTGCTAATCAGGTAGACCTTACAGGCGGATCTGATCAGCCGTACCTCTCAGATCTACCTGACAGTGAGTAGCTGACCTCATACATAGAAAGACCTACTGAAATGCCCCCTC
>NW_007523935.1:0-226 GCF_000475195.1 Diaphorina citri
AATAATAATAATAATAATAATAATAATAATAATAATAATAATAATAATAATAATAATAATAATAATAATGATGATGATATTAATAATAATGCTAGTAATGATAATGATAGCAGTGGTAATGATAATGATAACAGTACTAGTGATAATCATAACAGTGGTAATGATAATGATAATAGTAATTATAGTAAGCACCATGATCATATCCACTCAAGAGCTCAGAAACAAG
>NW_007523936.1:0-226 GCF_000475195.1 Diaphorina citri
TCACAACATGTCCAATGGCCATTTGTAGTATGGCCTTCATCAGATGGGCGATAAGAGGCACAATACTTTCCATTTATGGAGGTGCTGGGTCAACACGAGAACATCAGAAAGTAACCTGTTGAAATATTTGTAACCGGAACGGAACATTGAGCGCAAATTTTCTTGTCGCCTCTGGGAATTGAATACGGGAGGGACCTTTGCTTGGCAAGCAAGCGTGTTATTACTG
>NW_007523937.1:0-226 GCF_000475195.1 Diaphorina citri
ACCCCGCGGCTTAACTTTTAAAGTTCAACTTTTTACTGGAAGGCTAAACTTTTAAAGTTCTAAACTAAATGCTTGTTTTTCCTGCATAAAAACTGTAGATGGGTAAAAGTTGATTAGTAAAAATAAAAGTACTTAAAGTTGTATTGAATTTGTGGAAAATTTTATGAGACAGTGTATGTACATTGTACATACAATGCATTATATGTATGTATAATTGTCAACTGTT
>NW_007523938.1:0-226 GCF_000475195.1 Diaphorina citri
TTCTCGCATATATTATCGACCATTTATCGAACCGAGGACCATTTGAACCGAGAGCTGTGAAATTGCTTTGCCCATTTAGGTATAACGAAAAGTGCAAACTTGCACTTAGATTCACTTAGAGACAGAAATATGTGCATGTAGTGGTAACATTACATTTATCATACCTAGTGCGTTCTCTTACCTACTGCTAACACAGATGGTTATTTCTAGCAATTAATATTTGTAC
>NW_007523939.1:0-226 GCF_000475195.1 Diaphorina citri
CTAACAACAACATCATCAACAACAATAACATGGTTAACACCATCACCACTAACAACAACATCTTCAACAACAACAACAACAACACAAAATTCATATTTGGAAACATTTTTCCTCGTTATCGCACACAGAAAGGAAATTGAAATTTCTCACTCGAGAGAGAGAGAGAGAGAGAGAGAGAGAGAGAGAGAGAGAGAGAGAGAGAGAGAGAGAGAGAGAGAGAGAGAGA
>NW_007523940.1:0-226 GCF_000475195.1 Diaphorina citri
AGAAAAAGCTGGAATCAAAGGCAAAATATTCAATTCCATCAAAAATATACTACATTCTAATTCACTGCAAATAGACAACGGAGTCGAAACATCTCACACCAAAATTCTACAAAACATCGGAGTCATTCAAGGAGATCCTCTTAGCTCGACATTATTCCTCATCTACATCATGGATCTACCATCTATTCTGAAAAAATTTGAATCTATCAAAGTGATAATGTTTGCT
>NW_007523941.1:0-226 GCF_000475195.1 Diaphorina citri
ATTTACTATCTACCAGTACTCCTAGGTCTCTATGTACATGTTTCCTAGTGATGGTACTACCGTTAATAGTATAATTTTGGAGGCGAGTAGTATGTTTCCTGGTAAAAGACACGACTACAGTTTTTCCTGCATTACACTGCATTCTATTTAAAGCACACCACTGGGTAAAAGCATCGATGTCTTTTTGTAATAACAAAACATCTGTAGGCTCATGGATAGTTCTACT
>NW_007523942.1:0-226 GCF_000475195.1 Diaphorina citri
GAAAGCCTTGGAAAGGTCGCAAAATACCCCCAAAACATGTAATCCCGATGACACCATTTCATCCAGCTGGTGGAGGAAAGAAGAAACAGCGTCAGACGTCGACTTTCCGGCCCTGAACCCGTACTGCTGATCAATCAAAAGATTATGGCTTTCTAAGTAACAATAAAGTCTATAACTAACTAATTTCTCCAACAGTTTGGAGAAATTGTTCAGCAGGGATATGGGC
>NW_007523943.1:0-226 GCF_000475195.1 Diaphorina citri
GCATACATATTTACTAGAAGGTTGCCCGAGCTTCGCCACGGAAAATTGATCATAGAGGTAGAAACACACTACTATCACATCATGGGATGGTAGTGTGGCTGTCCTGAACGAAATTACCAAGAATACTATCGGAAAACTTTGAACTACGTCTTTCTGACTCCCTCGAACTGAATGACTTCTACCGAACTGAATTATACCGAAAACCGCCAAAAAGCGGTTACAAACA
>NW_007523944.1:0-226 GCF_000475195.1 Diaphorina citri
TACAAGTGTAACGGTTGCATGACCAAGGTCATAGCATCTCCCTTGAGCTTCTTGTGGTCATTTCTAAAGAGCTCCTTTTTAGGTAAAAGGTGGTAATATCTAAAAGGTGAGCTCCTTTTTTTTAAGGTAAAAGGTAACCTAAACAGTAGCAGTAGTTCAATATCAATAGCAGTAGTTCTGTGTAAAGACACCTACCGATCTCGTCACTGTTGTAAGGAATATTTCA
>NW_007523945.1:0-226 GCF_000475195.1 Diaphorina citri
TATTGGGTCGTTCGCGCCGTTCTT
Organism: Diaphorina citri; assembly: GCF_000475195.1. NCBI lineage: Eukaryota > Metazoa > Arthropoda > Insecta > Hemiptera > Psyllidae > Diaphorina > Diaphorina citri. The sequence goes on from NW_007523945.1 coordinate 25, forward strand.
TGAGCTTTGAACTCCTAATTAGGGAACTGTTTTGAGAATTACCTTTTCTGAAGTGTTGCGCCATTTATTTTCCTCAGATATCTCTTTTCCAGAGATGGTTTCTTTCTCTTTTTCAAAGATTTTTTTTTCTGATCTGACGTTCTCAGGTCTTTATTTGTTTCTTTATTTCTCAATTCAACAACCATTTCTTTACTTCTCAATG
>NW_007523946.1:0-226 GCF_000475195.1 Diaphorina citri
AGAAGAGAGAATGAGCTCTGACAAAAATCTAGGTCCGAAGAAACCTCCCCTTGACCCCCTACTACCAAAAACCATGTATGGGGTCAGGGGAAATGTAGGGGGTGGAGGGGAGGATTCTCTTACATTTTGACCATAGATTTGAAGTTTAGACTTAATTTACTCATTTCCCCTTCATTTTCATAAGTGGAAGGTTCTCATCGATTCTTCTGTGATAAGTCACCTATTC
>NW_007523947.1:0-226 GCF_000475195.1 Diaphorina citri
TGTTCAATTTAAAGCGAAAAAAATGCTGCTGCAGTTGGGGGAAATTGCATTCATTGTTCCCATGTCCCAAACCCAATACAATCCTGGTGTGTAGCAATAGACTGGTCGTTATACAAAGCACAACAATAGATGTCATAAACTTTCACTGTGGAGGAAAAATTTGTATCTTGCTGAAAAGGTAAAACATGTCAGTTTGTATTTACCGATCGAAACCCACTTGGTTTAG
>NW_007523948.1:0-226 GCF_000475195.1 Diaphorina citri
ACCCTTTTCAAACCTCTTGGTAGACATATGCCAGATATCCGCGAGACTGACATTCTTGCCAAACGGATGACAATCATAGGCATGCACGGAATCAGCACGATATAGTAGAACAACCACGTTGATCAGGTGAAGCTTGAGGAACTGGAAGAATACCTGGCAACAGAAACACAACAAATAGAGCTTGAAATGTGAGCAAGCTCATTCATTCTTGAGAATCTTACCGTTT
>NW_007523949.1:0-226 GCF_000475195.1 Diaphorina citri
GAAAACTAATATCGTCCCTGAGTCTTGTCTCGAAGAAATGAAAACTGAAAACTACAAGCGAGAGCAAAATATAAAACGCAGGAAAAGTTTTGCTGGCCTCAAACTGTGTTCCCCGTGTATTTCTTATGGGGGGACTAAAAAAAGTCACTATCTCGGGAACGGTTTGGAATTTCGGGATTTTCCGATTTTTCCCAGTACCTACAAAAAATAAGGAATCCAATGGTGA
>NW_007523950.1:0-226 GCF_000475195.1 Diaphorina citri
AAAACGCAGGCGTGCTACCCTTCAATCTAACTTAGGCTGGCCAAGGAGTCGAACCCCCTATCAAACAATCTATATGCTGGCATTTTAATTCTTTTTAATTTAAATTTATTTAGGTGCGTCAACACAAAAGTACAAAAGTATTAAACGTAAAAAAAAAGATTTTAATAAATTAAATAAAACCTCGATTTCTTTCAAACCCTGTATAATAAATCCAGAGCGAGGAGAG
>NW_007523951.1:0-226 GCF_000475195.1 Diaphorina citri
CTGTGAATTATTTGTCGTCTGGAAGAGGAGTCAAGCCACCAACGTCAAGAAGCTATGAGGATTCAATCAAGCCATCAATGTCAAGAGGCTGTGAGGATTCAATCAAGCCATCAATGTCAAGAGGCTGTGAGGATTCAATCAAGCCATTAATGTCAAGAGGCTGTGAGGATTCAGTCAAGACATCAACATCAGGAGGCTGTGAGGATTCAAGGGTGTCTCCTCCAAG
>NW_007523952.1:0-226 GCF_000475195.1 Diaphorina citri
TATTTGCACAGTGAGTTTTGGACAAACTGGAAAATCAGCAGAGCTACAGAATGAACAGTTGTGTTCTCTTAGGCACCTTGAGAATCCATCCATTCACTTACCTCAAATTATTCATTTCACTCCTTGCCACCTTCAACTGATGATTGAGATCTTCAATTTTTCGCTGTCTATCAACATGATCTCTGTTTGCCATTTCTGAAGAGATTATTGATTGATTGAAACCACT
>NW_007523953.1:0-226 GCF_000475195.1 Diaphorina citri
TGTACGATAGAACCGACAAATCTAATATTCAACGCTCCGTTGGGCAACGTAGGCGAGTTCAAAACATTATTCACCACTGAGTATATCAGGATTGAGACCCCTGCAGCCTCCCTAGATGAAAAAAGTGCCAGGTGATAGAGACGACTACGCGACTGAGATGCTTGGATCACTAGAAGCAGTGTTCAATGACCTCAACAAAGAAGAAATTGCCCTTTCCTTTGTGTCT
>NW_007523954.1:0-226 GCF_000475195.1 Diaphorina citri
TTTTTCAAACTTCACGAACTAATAATGTTCATGGCGAACCAAATATTTCATTCAGTATGTAAGTCTAATAAGTAGAACGAGCTATTAAACCGACAATAATCGTCCTCTGACATTTCCTGGTGGGTACCTAGCTAAGTAGCTAATTTCACAAAATAATTCATGCATCCGTGCAGCGGACATAAGTACCTACACAGTATACATGCACCACTGTACATAAGTTCGACTG
>NW_007523955.1:0-226 GCF_000475195.1 Diaphorina citri
TTCTCCACCCGTTCATACCACACTTTCCCCTCACTCTATCTCTACTTCTCCACCCGTTCACACCACACTTTCCCCTCATTCTCATTCTACTTCTCCACCCGTTCATACCACACTTTCCCTTCACTCTATCTCTACTTCACCCGTTCACACCACACTTTCCCCTCACTCTATCTCTACTTCCCCACCCGTATATGCCACTCTCCCCACTCATTCCTCTACTTCTACT
>NW_007523956.1:0-226 GCF_000475195.1 Diaphorina citri
TCCTGACTCTCTCCTCATTACTGAGATTTCGAAATATACCAAAATCTTGTCCCCTATAAAGTTTGTCTCCCTAGGAGTTCGTAATGCTCGATTTAGTCATCTGATTGGGTTCAAGCGCTCGGTGATGGTTGAAGAAGTAGATGATCTTCCTGGATTCATCAATGTGTTCTTTGAAGATTACATTCATAAAATATTCATCACTATCGATAGAGTCAAATGTTTCAGG
>NW_007523957.1:0-226 GCF_000475195.1 Diaphorina citri
TCCAGCAGTGGACTTGATAAGGAAAAAGGTGCGCCCAAGATTGTTTCCTTGGTAACTTAACCGACTCTGTGTACTTAATGATAGTGGCTTCGGAAATAGTGGCTTAAGAAGGACTTACTAGAGAGTAATATATCACACGGCCTAGAATGCCTAGATGTCAGATGGGCTTATGACATCGTGAGAGAGGACAATGGAGACCTTGTGTGATTGGAGGACAAGGAGATAG
>NW_007523958.1:0-226 GCF_000475195.1 Diaphorina citri
TTATTCACAGAAGTCAAAGATAAAAACGCAGGGTGTGTCCAAAGTAACACTCCTTTAGAACAAGTCAAAGTGACCTTGGAAAGAGTGTGGAAAGTAACGTCAATGAAACGTCCTTGAATGGAAAGTGTGGAAGAAAGTTTCTTCAAAGTAACGGCCTTGAAAGTTGTGGAGGGTTCGAAGTGCGGAACTTTTGTCATCAATGTTGATGACACAAAATGTATTGACC
>NW_007523959.1:0-226 GCF_000475195.1 Diaphorina citri
ATTTCAAGTTGATACAATGGAAATTTCGAATGATGAATTAACCAGCTTTGTTGAGTTCCTTCTGATTCCTACTTGGGCTGGGCAGCTTGGGCTAGATGCTAGGTCCATAATTTAAAAGGAGAATCCTTTGGTTGGAGGTTTGATTGGAGAGAGAAGGATATTCCTAGTTCCTATTAGGAATCGGTTCAGGTCTTCAGGTGTAAGATCAAAGCTAATGACCGCCATG
>NW_007523960.1:0-226 GCF_000475195.1 Diaphorina citri
AAGGCCTATAAAAAGTGAAAAAGACTTTGGTCAGTAAAAAAAAAGTATGCAACCTTGAAGGAGCTACTTAAATTTTCTTGAAAAAAATTTCTCCTGCGGCACTGTCATTTTATGTTCTAAAGAAATATATAGGGGGAATAACTACTCGTATACTCGTCTTTTACACGTATTTAATTACATAAAAAACTGACACATGACAAGCTACAGGTTACATACAACTTACTGA
>NW_007523961.1:0-226 GCF_000475195.1 Diaphorina citri
CCAGATCATTTAAGTCCGAGAATCTTCTAGCAAGAGTAGCATACAATGACGAAAATTAGATCAACTCCCTGAGGAAATGAAACATCTAATTGACACCCACGCTTGACTATTTTCTAGGGAAGAAAGCAGTAAACCTTCTTAGCTGTCAGTAGCTTTATAATTTTACATCAACATTTTCTAGGACTAATAGGATTACCACGACGATATTCTAATTATGTATCCTGAT
>NW_007523962.1:0-226 GCF_000475195.1 Diaphorina citri
AGGCGACGCGTTGTATACCGATTCCGTTGAGATAATGGGAGTAGTGACTGTGGTGGTCACTGTAGTAGTAGTCGTATTACTGGTCATAACCAACCTTGGGGAAAGCAGAGTTGCATTTAGAGATGCATCGAGCAGAGGCGAGTGCATCCTGTTTAAATTCTGTTCGGATCTAGAGGTTTGTCCTCTTCTGTAGGTAATATGTTGTCTGGGGCTATGTCCTTCTGAC
>NW_007523963.1:0-226 GCF_000475195.1 Diaphorina citri
TACCTTGATATATGTAAAAAGAAAGTAGTGACTGTATAAAATCTAGTAGGATTAAAACATAATAAAAATATCTCCAAGTCTACTTCTACGACATCTACTGAAGGATATGACAAATTACACCTGATTTCCATATTGTAGCAATAATTAAGAGATTCCACTTGGTAAGAAAGATGTCCTGTCTATAGGTTGGTTTATTGCATTCTACCACGCTAGGAACGGAGATCCC
>NW_007523964.1:0-226 GCF_000475195.1 Diaphorina citri
ACATGTGTACAGAACTCTACAAACTTGGTGGACTCCCCTAGAGATTGGTCTCACGAGACCAGTCCTAGCGAAAATATCTACAGTGTACTGGCACCTTAAGATCTTCTTCCTCTACTAGCTCTAGAACTTTTTTACTTTCTATTACTACAGTATTGCGGAGCTATACTAGTAATGAAAGTATTGCAATCGGTCCAAATTTTCAAAATCGGGAAATGGTTGGAAATAT
>NW_007523965.1:0-226 GCF_000475195.1 Diaphorina citri
AGTAGAGGTATGTTGCCAAGTCAATTGGTAGAGTATTCTACATGGACAACAGGTCCAGACTGGTTGAAACACCCTGTAGGTGAGTGGCCTCTAGATCTTGATACGTCTAGTATCAGTGAAGATGTGGATAGGGAAGAAAAGAAAAGGACTTTTGTGACCGTTCAACCTGAGCCTAGTGTGTTGCTTGAATTAGCTAAGAGACATTCCTCTTGGCTCAGACTTCTAC
>NW_007523966.1:0-226 GCF_000475195.1 Diaphorina citri
CTCAACATTGAAGAGCAAGCTTTATTTACACTGTATGGACAAACTTCAGCCTTTGACAAAGAGGAAATGGGAAGTGGAAAGTGAGCGAGGAAACCCTGTGCAATAAATTTAGCGCTAGCTTTTATCTTTTGAATATCAATGCGTAGCGTCGGAAGTTTCCAAGTATGTAACTGAGTATGATAAATAGTGCACAGGATTATGATGATTATGGTGGTGAGTAGGGATT
>NW_007523967.1:0-226 GCF_000475195.1 Diaphorina citri
TGTTGGTATAAATAATCAGGGTGACTTTCTCCTATTGTTCATGGCCCTGAGAATTCTGGACCCAACTACACGCCAAGCTTTTGAGAATATGTGGGTAGAGAAGGAAGTCGTTCCACAGTATAAGGACTTGTTGAAGTTTGTCCAAGGTCGGGTTTCAGTGTCGGATCTCATGTCACCTGTAGTCGCCAAACCTGCACCTACCCGCTCCACTCCGCAAGCTTCTGGA
>NW_007523968.1:0-226 GCF_000475195.1 Diaphorina citri
TATATGGAAGGACACCAAATTCCTGGTCATTGGTTCTCTCTGTGAGAAGTATCAAACATGACTTCCACATTTTGAATCATGGGGTGCTCTACATGCCTACGGAAGAGAGCAGGAATCTAGATTTGAACCTGTCTGATTGGACTTCACTTTCTTCACAGGCAATTGGTTCTGTGTAACCAAGTCCTGTGTGATTCCCAAGGTAGTGGAAAGTTGACTAGCCAAAGTG
>NW_007523969.1:0-226 GCF_000475195.1 Diaphorina citri
AGAATGAAAATATAATAACAGGATATGAAGTTTGAAAACAAATGGACATGTCGTAACAGAAGAATTCCCAAATATGCCGAAATTGTCGAATGATATCGATCGACAAAAAATGCCAAATAAATGGAGACGTGGCTTAAGAGTATTTATGTTTCAGGTACTCGTACTACTGTACTTAAGACATTGAGAATATGAAGAAAACTCGCAGAGAAGATATGAAAGGAATGGC
>NW_007523970.1:0-226 GCF_000475195.1 Diaphorina citri
TCCTACCCGTGGCGGATTTTATCCTGAACGGATGAGGTTCGTTCTCGGAACGGCTGGCTTTCTCCTATCCAGTCTTCCCTCCTTCCCTCTTAGCTTTCGGGACAATAAGATCTTATTAGGTCTTATTGTCATTATCTATCACTATCCCAATACCTTATCTTATCCTTACCTTACCCAATACCTTACCTTATCAATACCACAATACCTTATCATTATCAGTTACAGT
>NW_007523971.1:0-226 GCF_000475195.1 Diaphorina citri
GGAGTGAGTAGCCACTCAACTGTCCAGTGAGGTCTCTTCATTAAAGTGCATTTATTTTATGTAGGTAGGTATGTATACAGTATACTTATATAGGGTGCACCAGAAAAACACTGACAACGGCTCAGGGTTCTCATATTATGTGAGTAGCGGAGTGAGTAGCCACTCAACTGTCCAGTGAGGTCTCTTCATTAAAGTGCATTTATTTTATGTAGGTAGGTATGTATAC
>NW_007523972.1:0-226 GCF_000475195.1 Diaphorina citri
AAATGTTGTTAGTAAAACTTAAAGAGAAATAGGCCTTTATCCCTGTAACATTTTAGGTGGATTGTCACAAGTTCCACAATTCTTCTTGTTCTTGTATGATTTTACCTCTAAATTTCTCCATGAATTTCTAGTGAATTCAACACTCTCGTTATCGATTGAATAGATTCTGACCGAATAAGATCTACTGCCTGACCTCCCCTGATTATCTTTTGTAAATAGAAGCTGT
>NW_007523973.1:0-226 GCF_000475195.1 Diaphorina citri
TACTATTCCTACCCATTTTAAAATCCTTAAACACAAGGGTATCACATTAACATTGACACTTTAATTTGACAAGGCACGAGACAGTATGTGTGTTTAATTTGTGCTTATATCTAGGTACAGATACACTTTATTTGATATAGATTGTATTGGTAGATGCAAAGTAGGTATTAAGACATGGTTACATTACATTGAATTCCAATTTAGAAGGAAGAGTGACTTTTGAAAA
>NW_007523974.1:0-226 GCF_000475195.1 Diaphorina citri
ATTTCAAAGTTATCACAAATTCAATGACAATCCATTGATTGAATCAATATGCCTTTTCAAAGAAATGCTCACTGAGTATGATCATAAAGGGTAATGAAATACCCATATAACCGTCAAAGGAGGAATTCCCCAAGTTCCTTCTCAAGGTATCACAAAAGACAATACCTGTTCAACGAAATACCTTGTGAGTAACAATAGTAACATGAGACGGGGAATTTTCTAAGTT
>NW_007523975.1:0-226 GCF_000475195.1 Diaphorina citri
AGTTTTAGTTTCTTCTGGTGTCAGCAAAATAAAATATAGTTGTGCTCTATGTCCGGTGTGATCCATAAATGGATCACACCAGAAATTACCCAAATTGGGCCTCCGGACCTAGCGCTAATTCGTGTTTTCATGCTTCGTACACAATGTGTTAAGACCTCCTAGGTGGGTAAAATCTATTAACTTCAATCAAAACGCTCAGACTGGGTCATTTAAGTCACACAACAAA
>NW_007523976.1:0-226 GCF_000475195.1 Diaphorina citri
GTGTTTTCTGACGAATGTGCTGTAAGAGAGGAGGAAATACAGACTCACTGGAGGTGAAATACAGACTCACTGGAGGTGCAATTGGAGGTGTAGGAGGCGGAGGACGAGGTGTAGCAGGACGATAGGGTTGGATGTGATGTGACTTCGCAGGTGTTTTCTGACGAATGTGCTGTAAGAGAGGAGGAAATACAGACTCACTGGAGGTGAAATACAGACTCACTGGAGG
>NW_007523977.1:0-226 GCF_000475195.1 Diaphorina citri
ACACGCTTTGAGGCCAGCAAAACTTTTCCTACGTTTAATATTTTGCTCTCGCTTTTAGTTTTGAGTTTTCATTTCTTCCAGACAAAACTCAGGGACGATATTAGTTTTCAGGGGCGAAGCCAAGGGAGCGCGAAGCGCGACCACATGACCACCCCGCGAAGCCCCCGGGAGCGCGCAGCGCGACCGTAAGCAAGGGAGCGCGAAGCGCGACCCCAAGCACAACCCC
>NW_007523978.1:0-226 GCF_000475195.1 Diaphorina citri
GCAATTCTCTTCAAAAAACATATTGTGACACCATGGTCTCTTAATTTTGTCTCCCACCAGCATACCCCATCTTCATATACGAGGATACTCTCTCCTGAAATAAATCTTGAGTGAGCCCCTTGGATACTTGTGTCAACCTAGTTAGCTTTGTTCAGACCTCCTATTTCCCTTTTCCTTGTAAACGCGCCTTAGGGGTACGAACCCCTGATTCTACAAACTTTGGGTA
>NW_007523979.1:0-226 GCF_000475195.1 Diaphorina citri
GTTTAAATTTCAAAGTATCTCTGAAAGCAGGAAAGTACACTGTAATGTTACAAAACAAAATGTTGGGTAATCGGTTGATTTCCTAATTAGACAGTCAAAAATCACGCTCAACAGGAGAATCGCACGGGTCACACAGAACTGAAAGGGAACACCCTGTCCTGAGGCAAAATCATTACACATAGGCCGTTATTCTTCTGAAATTTTACTCAAATCTTCACGAAGTTGG
>NW_007523980.1:0-226 GCF_000475195.1 Diaphorina citri
TGACTGATAACCTATGCACCTAGGTACAAGGTACATCACAACACTGCCAATAAAACAAGGTTTGAATCCCAACCTGTTTATTAAAATTATTGGTCCCTTTGTAAAACAGATTTACTGTGCTAGGTAGATATCACAATTATTTTTTTTCTGAACTTTCGGTCAATTACAACATAACTTTACAGTTTGGTAGGTACTTACCCCCAGGAACTTTCTTAGCTTTCTTGGA
>NW_007523981.1:0-226 GCF_000475195.1 Diaphorina citri
ACTTTGCACACCACTCCACATTTAATAACACACATACTCGTAAAACTCTGAGCACCGTTATGAATTTTATGTAAGGTACTTGACTAATGTGAGGTACTGTACTGATTGCTATAAGTCATACAGGTAGGATGGTCATTGGTAAGTGAGCTCCGATACCATTATAACAATGCCTAATAGAATTACCCGCACTCTGTTATACCGAACCCGCACTCCTCATTATACAGGG
>NW_007523982.1:0-1180 GCF_000475195.1 Diaphorina citri
GTGTGCACCAGCGAGGTATGCTGTGTAATGAGTTATCTATGTATGTGTACTGTGTAGGTTTGCTGTGTAGTGAGTTGAGTATCTATGTGAAGTGTATAGGTTTTGCTGTGTTGAGTATGTCTGTGACCCATAAACCGATGTTTACATTTAGCATGAGGAAAGAAGAACATGACGAAGAATGTATGACAATGTAAACAAAGAAGGGTGACAGTAACTGTACTTTATTGTCATGGTCATGACAGAATGATAAGTGCTGACTAACAATACAATATATTGAAGGTTGGACAGATATGATGGACTAAAAATGCTGATCTAGCTTGGAAGAGGAATGTAAACATATTATGTATAGGTGAACGCAAGTCTGATGTATGAAGTTCAATCGATGAAGACAGTATTTTGAAACAGTAGGTTATAAGTATGACACTACAATAGGGCCCACACTGACACAACACTACAGATAAAGAGAAAGGCTCCTTCCGTATGTACTTCAGGAGTACATTTTCACAGAATGGCCCCCCTCTCTCTGCTCATTTCAAGGTACCCACTGGACTCCCCACAGTTAGTAATGTCTACGCCTACTGTTAAAGAATACCTACATAGCAGACCAGAAAGGCAGAGATAGGCAGATTTGCTACCAGATAGGCAGAGTCTTGGAGGTTAAAATACTAGATAGACAGTACCGTCTCCTCTCCCTGCAGAGGTTCTGGATGACAGATTTATCTGTCACTATCTAAGTAAGGGATAAGTACCTAGATTTACTGATGGTAGATGTGTTTATTATTGAAAGAATGGTTTAATTGTTTATTAGAGATAGGTAGTTGTCAGAGGTAGGTTTTGTTAGAGATAGGTAGAGTTATTGATGGTAGATTTGTTAGTTAGAGATATTTAGTTGTTACAGATAGGTTATAGATTGTTTATAATAGGAGTTAGAGATATTTAGTTGTTACAGATAGGTTATAGATTGTTTATAATAGGAGTTAGAGATATTTAGTTGTTACAGATAGGTTATAGATTGTTTATAATAGGAGTTAGAGATATTTAGTTGTTACAGATAGGTTATAGATTGTTTATAATAGGAGTTAGAGATATTTAGTTGTTACAGATAGGTTATAGATTGTTTATAATAGGAGTTAGAGATATTTAGTTGTTACAGATAGGTTATAGATTGTTTATAATAGGA
>NW_007523982.1:5734-10150 GCF_000475195.1 Diaphorina citri
GAGTTAGAGTTAGAACCTAATGGAGCTTGTACTCGAAATGCTCGATGCTTTTTTGCCTCGGAAAAAAATCTGAGGGAGAGGGAAACTTCAAACAGAATTGGGAAACACAGCTTTCTTGTATACATTTACATAATGCGCTCTCCATACCCCAGCATATACCGGCACCGTTATGAATTAATTATGTAAGTATTTCGCTAGCACTGTAAATACTCAGGAGCTAATCCGCTTGACTCTTTTGGCACTTTGCTTGTTTTTGTTTCGTCCAAAACAACAGATTAGTTGGTAACTCCCCTATACTTAGCATACGAGCAGTTTTAACACATTACTCTTATCCAAGAGTGCCGGGAGGTGCACGAAAATCGAAGAGTTCGAAGGACGATCATGAAACACAGCTACCGGATTATTTCAAGTCAAATTTTATCCCGCGTTTCTCTTCAATTTAATCAAATTTTATTACTGACACACGCCAGTCTGTAATTGGTGAAGATCAGATCATTAATAAATGATAATTCATCAATAAGTGCACGTCCATTTTGCTAGCTGCCACCAAATAATTATTTGGTGGCGGCTTTGGTGACTATAGCATACAAAGTATATTATAGGTATGGACCATTGTGCCATATAGATTGCTGAGTTATACTTACCAAGTAATTGACTACATTGGGGCTTCACTGTAACCACTTGTAATAAAATTATTTTAATAATTACTGTTTCATAATTTTCGCTACGGTCGAAATGCGGCAAAGATTTTTTTTTTTGTAGTCCATAATTTTTTCCTTTTCATATTTATAATCTATTATTTATTTATCATCTATCATCTCCATAGTTTTCATAAGCGTTAATATTGTATACTCGCCCCTATTGTGGAATTTATGATATTTCTCGTATATAAAATGAAGTTCTTTTTTTTCCAACATCAATTTAGGCGGTAATTAAGGTCCATGCAAAAGGTAATTCTCTCGCATATTAACTTCCCTCCCCGCGATGTACAGAATAGGGTCATTAAAAAATTCTTGTGAGACTATAATTAGCTGACGATTTACCTTCTATGTATAGCACAAAGCGCTCGTGATATAGGTCTATTAATATTGTACCTATCTATTGAAATTAATTCATCTTCAACGCTGAATAGCGTTTATGGCACAAAGAATGAAAATGGCTTACGGTATGTATGTACTTGCAAAGCGTCCAAAGAAGAAAAGCAATATTAATAATCCCCTCGCTATCTCAAAAAAAAAATCCTTTTTTTTTAACAAATGGGGTATAGGAAAATAGGAAGTAAAAATCTGGTATGAACATCACACAACTTTCCTTATCCTATTCAATTATGCTTATTTGGGTGTTCTTCTACCACTGCGATGCAAAAATTTTAATAATCAATACTAGTCTATTTATTAAGACTAGAGGACAAGGAAAGGGGTTTACCTGGTTTGAAACTGAAAAGTACAGAATAATAAGTGGTTACTGTTCACCGAACAGAGGAGAAGAGGAGCTGAGAACAATACTGGAAGAAATAAGTGTTTATCTGAGAGAGAGCGGAAGCAAAGATGTTATCTTGGGAGCCGATTTCAACGGAAAATCTCCACAATGGGGAGCCCCAGGAACAGACAAAAGGGGAAGGATATTGACGGAATGGATAGCCTCAGAGAATTTGTGCGTTCTGAACTGCGGTGGAACACCAACATTCAGAAGAAGAAACCAAGAATCGCACATAGACATCACACTGTGTACACAATCTCTGGCTGAGAGGATAAAATGGGAGGTACTGGATGAGGTGGAGACGAGGAGTCCACATCAGTATATCACCATAGATATAGAAGAAAATCGAAGAAGTGAAAGCGAGAGAAGAGTTACAGGTGGGAAAGGAACATGGAACCTCAAGACCTTAAACAGAGAAACGTTAAAAGAATTTATTCAAGAAAAGAACACCGAAGAGAAAATCGAAACGGTTGTGAGATTAACAAAAGTCGTGACAGAAGCATGCAATAAAGCAATGAAAAAGAAACATAATGGGAAAAGAGTAAGACGAGCCGCGTATTGGTGGAATGAAATAATAAAGGAAAAAAGAGAATTATGCAATAAAGAAAGGAGAAAGTATACTAGAGAAAGAAAGAAAAGTGCAAATGGAGAAAGATGTATCTCCCTATACAAGAAATACGTAGGAGCTAAAGAGAGCTTATCGGAAGAAATAAAAGGTGCAAAAGAAAAATGCTGGACGGAATTGTGTCAAGAGCTTGAAAACGACATATATGGAAAAGCATACAAAATAGTGACAAAGAAAATCAGTAAACCACTTCCTAAAATACCACCGGAAGTAAGGAAAGAAATAATAGGAAAACTTTTTCCAGATCATCCAATAGTCAGATGGACCCATAACGAAGCACATAATGACGAAGTTCCAAGTTTTGATATGGACGAGCTGCTAGAAGCAATGATTAATATCAATACAAATAAGGCACCAGGGCCGGATAAAATACCCCCTCTAGTAGTGAGAGAAACGATTTTGACAATCCCACAGACAATCCTGGATTTAATGAATACTCTCCTGAAAAGGCTTATAGTTCCAAAAGAATGGAAGGAGGCACGCGTAGCGCTAATACCAAAGACAGCTAAAAAGCCAAATGAACCCGTCGCTTACAGGCCTATCTGCCTCCTTAACTCTTTTGGAAAATTGTACGAAAAGATGATCTTAAAAAGACTACTCACCGAAATTGACGAGAAGCAACTCATAGACATAAATCAATACGGTTTTCTACCTGGAAAATCGACAACACAAGCGATTAACGAAGTTGTTAAAATTTCCATGAACGAAATTAAGAAGAAAAGATGGAAAAGAAACCTATGCATTCTGATCGCACTGGATATACGTAACGCTTTCAATTCCGCGCCATGGATACACATTATCAGCTCACTGGAAGGCCTGTCGCCATATCTGATCGAAATCTTCAAATCCTACCTCGAGGAGAGAGATATTGTGGGTGAGGAGTTTGAAAAGCACATGACAGCGGGGGTTCCACAAGGGTCGGTAGTTGGAGCGACCCTATGGAATCTCCTCTACGATGGAGTGCTCAGACTGGATTTACCAGAGGGTGTCAGACTAGTAGCATATGCGGACGATCTGGCTATCTTAGTGACCGCAAGAAAAGAAGACCTTTTAGAAGACAAAGCAAATCTGACACTAAGTAGGATATCGGAGTGGATGGACGGCAAAATGCTTGAACTAGCACCCGAGAAGACGGAGGCTATAGTACTTAGTGGAAGAAAAAATTGTAGACCTTTGAACATTACGCTCCTAGGACAAAGGGTGGAATTCAGGAGAACACTCAAGTATCTTGGAGTGTTACTCGACGGAAGTTTGACTTTCTTACCACATCTGAAGTACGTAGCAGATAAAGCAGACAAAAAGACTGCGAATCTATCCAGGATCATGCCTAGGACCGGAGGAGTGGGGGAAAAGAAAAGAAGCGTGCTGGGCGGGATCATGGAATCCATAATTCTCTACGCAGCTCCTGTCTGGTCCTCTTCTCTGAAACACAAAACTTACAGAGAAATTCTACTGAAAGAACAAAGGAAAAGTCTGCTAAGAATCACGAGAGCTTATAGAACAGTTTCAACCAACGCGCTGGCGGTAATAGGGAGGACAATTCCACTGGACATGAAGGCAGAAGAAAGGGGTAACTGTTTTGGTAAAACGGACAGAGAGAAACAAAGAGAACGGGAAATAACAATATCAAAATGGCAGGAGAGATGGGAAGGAAGCGAAACCGGACATTGGACCAGGAGCCTTATCCGAGAAGTAAAACCATGGTTCACGAGAAAACACGGAGAGACCAACTTTCACTTGACACAGATACTATCCGGACACGGATGCTTTTGCGAGTACCTGTATAGGTTCAAGAAACTGCCCTCCCCTGACTGTACCTACTGTGGGGAAAACATACCGGATACGGCCTCGCACACAGTGTTTTCCTGTAGCAGATGGGACCAATACCGATTTGAGCTGGAGAACAGACTACAGCAGAGGCTGACGACAGACAATATGATACCATTGATGCTGACAAGTAGGGATAACTGGAGAACAATATCTGAATACCTAGTGAGAATAATGAAGGAGAAAGAAGAAATAGAAAGAAGAACGAAGGAAACAATGGTCATAGTACCTACAGATCTTGTACAACCGGAGATACCCAGTGACCCATAAACCGATGTTTACATTTAGCATGAGGAAAGAAGAACATGACGAAGAATGTATGACAATGTAAACAAAGAAGGGTGACAGTAACTGTACTTTATTGTCATGGTCATGACAGAATGATAAGTGCTGACTAACAATACAATATATTGAAGGTTGGACAGATATGATGGACTAAAAATGCTGATCTAGCTTGGAAGAGGAATGTAAACATATTATGTATA
>NW_007523983.1:0-226 GCF_000475195.1 Diaphorina citri
GAGATCTTCCGTAAAGCAGCTAAATTTTTGTATACGTTGTTCATCGCTTCCTTCGGGTACACATACATAATGTACAGCCGAGCCAACATCGATTCCTGCTGCATTAGGATTCGTTATCTCTAATTTACTTTTGACCTTTGCCATTTTTAATCTCCATTATATAATAATCCATAGTTGAGAAGTGCTTAAGCTTGGGACGGTTGAGTTATACATTCTTCTAATCGAG
>NW_007523984.1:0-226 GCF_000475195.1 Diaphorina citri
TATTAACCAAAGTCATTGTTGCTTAACCCTTATTTCGTATAAACGGTAAGAGACATCGAAAACATTTGGTCATTTGGAAGTGAATATTCTAATCAATGTGATTTTTCACACCGAATCGAATGGTGCTACTTTTAATACTGTCTGACTAACGGTTGAGAAGTTGCGGGTTCGATACTTCCCTGTGTCGACAAATTTCCCTTTTATTCGTGAACCGTTACCAAATAAG
>NW_007523985.1:0-226 GCF_000475195.1 Diaphorina citri
GCTTTGAGGCCAGCAAAACTTTTCCTGCGTTTAATATTTTGCTCTCGCTTTTAGTTTTCAGTTTTCATTTCTTCGAGATTCGAGATAAGACTCAGGGACGATATTAGTTTTCAGGGGCGAAGTCAAGGGAGCGCGAAGCGCGACCTCGTGGACACCCCGCGAAGCCCCGGGAGCGCGCAGCGCGACCGTAAACAAGGGAGCGCGAAGCGCGACCACATGCACAACC
>NW_007523986.1:0-226 GCF_000475195.1 Diaphorina citri
AGGAATGTCTCCTTGAACGTTGGCATCAGATCATTCGAGGAGGGAATATTGAGAAGAGCTGGTTTCTGTATAATGTGATTGGTTTTCTTCGACGTTTTCTTTGGAGAGATTTCTGAGCTAAGTTTGTCCTTGGATTGAGGTTTCTTAAATTTGACATCTTGAATATCCTCCTGAGTAGAGGGTTGTCTGACAGCAGGTTCAGTGGGACGCACAAGTCTGGATTGAT
>NW_007523987.1:0-226 GCF_000475195.1 Diaphorina citri
TCGACCGCCTACGGCGACCAATTTTCGACCAAAAATTTCCTATCTTAAAATACTCCCCGTGTGATAAGGAATCATATACCTAAAGTAAGAAAAATAAAAATTGATTTTTTTTTTTCGAAGTTCGAAGCAACATTGACTTTGGTTGATATTTGGATGAGTGACTGTCCGATTTTTACCAAATTGTTACAGTCGCGTCCTTGGACCATACCGGGATAGCATACCAAAT
>NW_007523988.1:0-226 GCF_000475195.1 Diaphorina citri
GGACAAATACCTGTGCGCCGTAGGTGATCTTGTAGGCGACGAAAAAATGGTGTTTGCGGGAAAAAACAATGATCTCGTTAAAATATATCTCACTAGTGAATCTGAAGTAACTAAACTCTATGAAAACCATCCCCAAATAGTCATTGATTCTAAACCACTTTTTGTTAATAAACTTGTTGACAATGGCCACAAAATATTCCTTTGCAATGTTGAGCCAGGTGTACCT
>NW_007523989.1:0-226 GCF_000475195.1 Diaphorina citri
TTGTGTACCGAAGACGTGAATGTAGATATTCACGCACTTGTGTCAGCTGCAGAGTGTCCACAGAAATCGCACTAATGTGCGATTTCGGTGCGCACCTGCCTCGGTGGTGTAGTGGTCAAGGCGCTCGCCTGGTAAACAGGAGGGCGTGGGTATGGAATTTTATCCTCAATATAGGTAATTTGAGAATTTGACCACAATAATAGTAGTAGCCTACTGCTGGAGTAAA
>NW_007523990.1:0-226 GCF_000475195.1 Diaphorina citri
TCCATGTGGTTGGCTTGAACCCCGTGAATCCCAATTTGGTTGTATCCAAGAGGGTTTTATCTGGATTAAAACAGGAGAACTCGTAGCTCAGTTTTCTCTCTCGACTTGCTTGTCTTCTGTTAAAGTTCACTGAGAAATGTCTTGTCTTCATTATGGTGTTCGATAGGAAATACTCTGAGACTTTCCTCAAAGCTGGCAATCGAAACATGGTTGTTTTTCAAGGGTT
>NW_007523991.1:0-226 GCF_000475195.1 Diaphorina citri
GTTTAGATTATCGAGTCCAAAGTTCAGAGGTGATTCCTATCATAGGAATCCTTTGATCTTGGGCCGTTATAACTTTTTCCACTTGGATACTGTTTTACAGCATAAAAAAAGCAAGAAAATAAAAAAAATACAAGGAAAAGGCAAAAGAAAATCGGTAAAAAGTACAGAAATGTAAAAAAAAGCTTGCACTTTGCACAAAAATTGAAAAATGCTGAAAATTTGAAAT
>NW_007523992.1:0-226 GCF_000475195.1 Diaphorina citri
ACACTAGATAAAATTGGATTTCAGAATAATAATCCAAAACAACATTTTTTACTTTCCTTATCCTATAGGAAGGAAAGTTTTGTAATCGGGTCAAAATTTCGATGGTCAGTTTTTAATGCTAAAACACGTTTTGAGGTCCCTAGAGCCTAAAGTTTCAGCCATTGGTCCGTGTGTGTGTCTGTCTGTCTCTAAACAAAATATCTCGAGAACGGTAAGAGCTAGCGAC
>NW_007523993.1:0-226 GCF_000475195.1 Diaphorina citri
TTCAACTCCTTGTTCTCCTTATACCATCGGGTAGCTCGATCCATTGCTTTCCTCATATCTTACGTCCTGTTTCACTCATATCTTACCTCCTGTTTCACTCATATCTTACCTCCTGTTTCACTCATATCTTACCTCCTGTTTCACTCAAATCTTACCTCCTGTTTCACTCATATCTTACCTTCTGTTTCACTCATATCTTACCTCCTGTTTCACTCATATCTTACCT
>NW_007523994.1:0-226 GCF_000475195.1 Diaphorina citri
TTGGTGTAGATACAGTGTACCACGAGGCTGTACAGTTATACAATGGGTGACTGACTTCCGTCTCCGTATCATACAACTCCAGCAAGTCTCTCTCCTTGTATCACAAGGCGGCGCCAAGGAACTCAAAGTATATCCTGTATGGCTAGGTGGTCTGTTCAATCCTGAAGCATACATCACTGCTACACGACAATGTATTGCTGAAGCGAATGGTTGGTCACTGGAGGAG
>NW_007523995.1:0-226 GCF_000475195.1 Diaphorina citri
TTTTCACTGCGAGAGTATAGGTATTTATGTAGGCACTGTTAGCTAATATTATTACGTTTTGCCTTTAACAACCGGCTATCTGTTTTACATAGGACCTGCTTATCACATTCACGTTATTGACAGTTTATGTATTTTTCACTTACATTATATTGTTCCAAATTATTCGATATATTTTTCCATGATGTCGTTCTTCTCTTATTTCGAGGATATTTTGATACTTACCCTA
>NW_007523996.1:0-226 GCF_000475195.1 Diaphorina citri
ATCAAGGTACGTTATCTGGATATGTAGTATAGGCACCAATAAAGCCAAATGTCATTGACTAAACGATAGTGAGGTCCACACTACCAGCCGGCAAAAGTGGGTTACCATATTGATTTTCAGTCATTTTCATTCCTATTGTTGAGAATTCAGTCTTTTTCTTTCTAAAAATACGATAGGTACAAAGAAAGTAGAAATGAGGAAGTTGTAGTATAGGTTAGAGTTTTCT
>NW_007523997.1:0-226 GCF_000475195.1 Diaphorina citri
AAAAATTGTAGAACTCTCTACTATCAAATATCGGAACATCCAGGATATTCCAGACTCCAGGGTGGTAAGACCATTTTGGGGGAAAGGTTGCAGGCCATTAGAACAAAGGCCTTTGATTAAGTAAGCACTAGACGACGACGGTCAATTAAGGAGATATAAGTAGAATCTAACCAACAGATGGGATGGTGCCATTATAAATGTGTAAAAACCAAAGCAATGAAAAGAT
>NW_007523998.1:0-226 GCF_000475195.1 Diaphorina citri
ATTACTATTGTAATATTGTACCTACTGTTAAAAATATGAATAAATAAAGCACTATTAATACTAATACTAATACTAATAATAACAACAACGAACAACTACCATCACAATCATTAGAGATAATTAGACGGACAGCCGTAGCCACTTATCAAACATGACCAAACGGAAAACAAACAAACAATAATTATCACCAGGATAGGAAATAAAGAAACAGTCATGGAATTAAATA
>NW_007523999.1:0-226 GCF_000475195.1 Diaphorina citri
CATGGATTGCAAAGAAGTCATTAAGATCAGTATCGCCGCGGAATTAATTCATCTCGGACAATTAACTCGGCGAGCATTATTGCCAACCCATTTTACCATGGGCGATAGATGAGATCACGATGATTCCTTTCAAATCAGTATTCATTGGTATTGGTATCCGCTCTGCATTTCTGCACTCCGTGTTGGCACTTACTCTTGGTGAAATGGTATACGCCCGACATATCCC
>NW_007524000.1:0-226 GCF_000475195.1 Diaphorina citri
ATATACTTATCCTAGTTTGAAGGTATACATGTAGTACAGGGTGACAAAAAAATACTGTACGCAGCATTTTTTCAGCTTCCATCATGTCGGTACCTACAATCGATAACGTTAAAAATTCAACTGTACTTGTTCAGAAGTTACGTCAGTAGAATGTTGCTATAAAAGGAGCTGTCACAAATGAGCAGTGACCAGTGTTATTATAGGGTTAGGTTAAATGCAAAAAGGA
>NW_007524001.1:0-226 GCF_000475195.1 Diaphorina citri
ACTTTTGTGAATTTGCCGGTTATGATATACGCTGCAGTGTAGATCAGGTTGCTTATCTGAGTGAGGTCGGTGGTATTTTTATCTTCTAATATTTCTCCTAGTGCGTTATCATACTTTTCAATCATTTCGTTTAGTTTCTGTGACCAAGAAACTTTAGGAAGGGTTGGCCGTTCATTTAGACTTAGGCTTCCGACTTTTTCTGCTTCCTCCAGAATTTCATTTATTA
>NW_007524002.1:0-226 GCF_000475195.1 Diaphorina citri
TTATTATTATGGCCTTTATGTTCACGTTCATACAAGAACGGCACACACTGCCCATCTATCCGGGAACAAACAATCTTCCTGAGGATAGGTGGGTTAGAAATTTTGAACAGCCGTAATTGACATTTTTCTTAAAGTAACTGAAAAGAATTGAAAATGGTTCTTTTTTACAACTCACTCACTCTTTACATATCTCTATCTTCTTCTTTTTCTTCGCCTTTTCCGGTGT
>NW_007524003.1:0-226 GCF_000475195.1 Diaphorina citri
ACTCGGTAAAAAGAGGGTTCTTAAATCAGAGCACTCTAGAAGTCCAAGGAATTTGTTTTTAGCTTAAACAAATCATCGGTAATTAGAGGAAAAAACTAGGCATAGGTACTTGATGTAATACTTAGAAAAAGGTCGTGTGATACTGTGATCCCTTGTCCATAGTCCAGATGGTCACCCATCCACAAACCAACCACGCTCAACGTTGCTTTAGTGATCCATCAGGAAG
>NW_007524004.1:0-226 GCF_000475195.1 Diaphorina citri
CCGTACATTCTAGTGTCACTAACTTTGTACCAAACCTCAATGTGTACCAGATTTGGAAAATTACTAAACTTCGCCATAATATAATATCATGTAGAACTTCTCACTTTCCCGAGAAGTCAGTGCTTCCGTAAGTACTCTCGGAACTTTTTTCAAGATTGTCTCTGGGCGGCGATCTAATTGGGCATAGAACTTCTTTAATTAGCTGTGCAATACTCAATTATCGTCC
>NW_007524005.1:0-226 GCF_000475195.1 Diaphorina citri
TGGGGGGGCATTATGGTAATATTATGACACTAGGGTGACACTGGAACAAGTAACATTTGGTGTGTTTCCAGCATATCCATTTCTGAGATTTTCTGCTGTGTCAATAAGCACTTGGGTATCATTATGAACTTTGACAATGAGGACTGTGCTTTCTCGAGCTCTCTGGAGATTTCATGCTTTGTTGAGCTGTTCGAAATTGAGATCATCACCGGTTATTACATTTCTT
>NW_007524006.1:0-226 GCF_000475195.1 Diaphorina citri
GATATCAATCCATAAAGATCCAAACATCGCCGTACAGAAAGCTCAAACAGATTTAATGACCTTACAGAAGTATTTTTACAATAACTCTATATTTTTCAACAGCAAAAAAACCGAGGTCTTACTTTTGGGCCCCAATAGAGCAGCTCCTGTTGAAGTCAATCAAATTTATAGCCACACAAGAACGTGTCTTGAAAACAACCAACATGGAAATTGTAACTGTCCCCCA
>NW_007524007.1:0-226 GCF_000475195.1 Diaphorina citri
AAAATATAATTCTTGTTCGATTTTTTATCAGACTGTCTGATAATCACGACACTTCTGGTTTTTATTCATGGAGGTTGACAAATTAACAAATGGTTTTATAGGTCTACTTGCATAAATGGCCCTCTTTTTTACAGGTTTTTGATGGGAAATGTATCTCTTCCTCAAACCACAACGTGCAAATATTAAACAAAACACACTTCATTTCAGGCGTCGTCAAACCTTACTG
>NW_007524008.1:0-226 GCF_000475195.1 Diaphorina citri
ATAGGTCACTCTTATGGGAACCCCCATTTTTTATTTAATTTTTGGAATCAGCATAAAATTTTAATTGAAAAAATGTATACACTCGAAAAAATTTGCTCTACAAAAATTTGCACAAATCGCGATTTTGTGTGCGTCAGTGACCCCAGATACATATGATAAACAACGCAGTTGGTCCTGAGTTAGAGCGAAGAATGCGTTACTGTGTACAAACAAATGGATCTCATTT
>NW_007524009.1:0-226 GCF_000475195.1 Diaphorina citri
CTTAATCTTTGCCATCTACTCTTTGTCTTCTTCTTCTGCCTTTTCTTCCTCTTCTTCGCTGTTTGCGGGTATAAGTGAGGTTTCATCATTAGAGCCAATATTATTATTTTCATCTCCGATGTGTTTGATTAAATCAAGAATATATCTGTTGTGTGTATTTGTTTAATGGGTTCATTCATTAGAAGTAACTCGTTAGCATCCTCTTCATTGTCTCAATTAGAGGATC
>NW_007524010.1:0-226 GCF_000475195.1 Diaphorina citri
GTTTCTCACGCATTTCCATTTCGAAATTTTACGCAACGATTTTTTTAACAAGGCAGTTTGGATGCGTAGCTCCGTGGGTGTGATGTGTGTGGGATTGATTGTCAAAGTTGTTTTTGCTTCACACCAGAGTCTTTGTGTTGTAGAATCATTTCCAAAATAATGTGAGAAAATATTAATATCAATCACCTTGAATAAGCATATTTTAAAACCTATTCAAAAAGAAACA
>NW_007524011.1:0-226 GCF_000475195.1 Diaphorina citri
TGGGGTAGAATTAAGTAAATCGTCTACTGCGCTGTCTATAGGCTTAAGTAAATAAGTTTCAAGTATCTTCATGACACTACTTAACACCCCCTCCCTCTTCCTCAAAATGTGTTTCGCTGCAGGAATGGTCCTGTGTTTGGATTATTTGGGGTAGATCCGTCTAGGAATCATATTTTGTTTCGCCCATTTAAATTACATACCCACGGGTACGTAATGGATTTTCCCA
>NW_007524012.1:0-226 GCF_000475195.1 Diaphorina citri
TTTAGGAGCCCTTCGAAATCTCAGCAAAAATGACAAGGCGGCATAAAGCCTGGTTTGACTCTGGCAGTTAAAAAGGTTCCCTCTGATACCAAAATCATAGGGTACATGTGCAGGTACACTTCACAAGTATATAGGGTGTAACATATTGTGCTATACAATCAGGTAAGTTGGGCCTTTGTAGTGATACACATCAAACCATAGGTTCACAACTACATTTTGACAGATA
>NW_007524013.1:0-226 GCF_000475195.1 Diaphorina citri
CTCAAATACTCAATCAAAAGATTGATTTTCAACATCCAATCAATATTCTGTGTGGCGCTGAAAATCTTCAAAATAACATCATCAGCCAACAATGTCTGAGTGTTTGAAGTTTGAACTACCTAAGTATCTTTGGAATAAAGGTTTGAACCAAATTTACTTGGCGTTTAACCAGCACGACCATCTAGAACTCGACCAAAACACGAAAGTTCTTTTCATTAACAACAAA
>NW_007524014.1:0-226 GCF_000475195.1 Diaphorina citri
AAAGGCAAATCCTGTATAAGATGTTGATTTCGAACCGTCCGAAAAAGCAAATAGACATCTTCCTTGTTTCTTGGATTTAAATTCGTAAAATAAATTACGGGCTTCGTAGGGCAAAATCGATTTCTTGCTTTCGTCTGTTAACATTCTAACAACTGGTTGTTGAGATGACCATGGCGAAACTTTATCATTAATCTGTATGATGTTTTGTATAAGTTTGGATTCATTA
>NW_007524015.1:0-226 GCF_000475195.1 Diaphorina citri
GAATATACCGTGTTTATCCTGCAAGAATGACGACAGAAAACACAGGACAGAAGTATTTGGAATGGGAAGACTCGAGAACTAAGGAGAATAGAATTCTTTTTTCTTCGCCTTTTCCCCTGTACAGACGGGGTCGGCGTTTTTAGTCAGTCTCTCAATCAGCCCTAACTAGGGTGATTGCTTTGGGCTGACATTTGGTTTTGGCTGCAAATTTTACGAGTGGATGCCC
>NW_007524016.1:0-226 GCF_000475195.1 Diaphorina citri
CGGACAGCTTTTTTCTGAACTATAAAGAGTTCACGGCTGCGTGATGTATGGCCCCACAACAGTAGTCCGTACGATAGGATGGAATGAAATAAGCCATAGTACGCGTTTTTCAAGGTAGTGGGAGACACTTGAGACTTTAATTTATTTAGTAGGAATAAACGTCCATTTAATTTTCCCGTCACATAATCAATATGAGCATGCCATTTAAGGTGAGGATCGATGTAAA
>NW_007524017.1:0-226 GCF_000475195.1 Diaphorina citri
CAAGATGATGGTCAATGAGAGCAAGTCCAAGATAGTGGTGTTCCGGCGTGGGGGAAAGTTGGCTCAAACAGACACTTTTTTGTACAAAAATAAGTCAGTTGAAGTCACAAATGAGTACGTGTACTTGGGAGTCAAATTTTCATCGCATGGAGTTTTCCATAAGGCAGCACTACAGGCATTATCCAAGGGGAAAATGGCTACTTCCAGTGTCAAAAGTATTCTAGTC
>NW_007524018.1:0-226 GCF_000475195.1 Diaphorina citri
ATTTGGCCACTAAGTCTTCACTCTCACTGAAATCGGGAGCTGCAAAACAAACAGAATGTGAGGGTTTCAGGTTTTACTGCTTGTACTGACTACTTACTAGTCATTAGCACGGTGAATGTAACTACCAGTAACCAAGTGTATAATAGATCAGTTGCGCTTACTTGGGTGATGTTTCAAAGTCAAAAAGCTGGGAAAATGAGGGATTCCGGAACTTTTCTTTTTCTTC
>NW_007524019.1:0-226 GCF_000475195.1 Diaphorina citri
AAAGGTTACTCCTAGATCTTTTTTGTTTGAGACTGACTTAATGGAAACATTGTTTATTATGTAGGAAGAAGGATGAAGGTATTTTCTTCTGCTAAATATGAGGAGTTCACATTTTTCAGGAGAGAAGGAAAGTTTAACACGAAAGTTTAACACGTTTAGGAGTCTATACCCAAGAGTCTGGAAACCACACAACATCAGCATGAAAACTAAGCTCAAGATTTACGAA
>NW_007524020.1:0-226 GCF_000475195.1 Diaphorina citri
CGCCCCGGGAGGGAATCGAACCCGCGGCCTAGCGCTTACAAGGCAGACGCACTACCAACTAAGCTAACTAGGCTGGCTGTCGGTATTTTCATGCCTACTTTATTTATTATTATTTTTTTTTCTCAACTTGATCCAGCCTAGTTAGCTTGGAAGGTAGAGCTCCTGCCTTGTAAGCAATAAATAGTGGGTTCGAATCCCGTCCGGGGCGAACTTTACCCTGAACAGA
>NW_007524021.1:0-226 GCF_000475195.1 Diaphorina citri
AATTATTGGATATATTAAACATATGAGGGGAGGATCAAGTCCAGGGCCAGATCAAATACATGTAAACACACTCAAACACATAGCACAAAACATAATTAAACCACTTGCATACATTATAAATCTTAGTCTAGAAAAAGGTGTTTTTCCAGATGTGTTGAAGGAATCTACAATTGTTCCCTTGTTTAAACAAGGTAATTCCGCGGATGTGAATAACTATAGACCGATT
>NW_007524022.1:0-226 GCF_000475195.1 Diaphorina citri
TCTTTCTATTTTTCAAGCTTAGCCTAACCTAAAGCTTAGCCCTGTGTATAACTTCTACCTTAATCTCTCACCTATTTTTCCTGGAGATTCTTTGAAAGAGGAATATCCTGGTTCAATTCCCAAGTGAGTCAAAACTTTGATATACATGTCATGTATTAACTACCTATTAAGGAGCGCGGTAGCGCTCCACCCCGCCAAGTCAAGAAAGTTTGACCGCTTCATGAAT
>NW_007524023.1:0-226 GCF_000475195.1 Diaphorina citri
TGTTGTAAGTAATATTGAAAATTAGGGTAGGTACCCACAGGGAGGCTATTTAGAATTCGACTTATTGAACTAGGTAATCGTAGGTAGATTATTATTTTCAGTTCTCATGCAGATTGTATGTAATACATAGCTATGTATGTATACCTATGTTACCTAAAAAGATGTTTCGAGAACAATATCTCAGTTTCAGCCATGATAGTTTTCATCTTATAACCATAGAGAAGCT
>NW_007524024.1:0-226 GCF_000475195.1 Diaphorina citri
AGTCTTCAGCTTATGTTTGTAGGGTTAATTTCATTGTTACCTAAGTAGGTACTTGCCTTTTTTGAAAGGCAGTAAAGTAGGTAACAAATTTATAGTTACAATTTATGTTTTAATTTTACTACTGTCCTGCTATTTAGGTTACAATATCGAGTGAGTGAGTTTGTACCTATGCGATTATAAATGATTGCATCTTGGCCTTGCGCACAACCATGCATCCGTATATCTT
>NW_007524025.1:0-226 GCF_000475195.1 Diaphorina citri
CGGAGGAGAATCAGTCGAATAATTCCTAGCACTAGACGCACTAGACATAATAGGTACCACTAGAGGTGGACCACTCACTTTATCAAAATGTAAGAGGGTGTTGTGTTTACCTTTACATTTGAAGCACACACTTTTGGATGGACATTTCTCAATCTTATGAGTCCCACCCAAACAATTGAAACACAAGTTTTTCCTCTTGATATAATCATGTCTGTTAGTTACAGAC
>NW_007524026.1:0-226 GCF_000475195.1 Diaphorina citri
AATTTTCCAGTACATATTACAAAAATCCTTTCACTCTATCTTGTTGAAAGAAAACTAACTTCTTCGGTTCAATCTTTACCTTGGAAATCACCTTCCTCCATACTTGTTCATTGATGTTGCTCCCGGGATTCAAACTGCTCTCCTCCGGTTACAAATCCAATGCCTTATCCTTTGATCCAACATTATTCCAACTACATGATACTTCAAAGTTGCTTGATACTTCCAA
>NW_007524027.1:0-226 GCF_000475195.1 Diaphorina citri
ATTCTTAGTTCTACTATACTAGTACTTAGTACTTTTACCACTAACTATACTTCGCATTGTTTCAAGTCTAGAATATTGTTTAGACTCTCTTGTTCTCTCTGCTAAAGCAATGTTTCCTGGATCTAACTGTAAAGTTTCGCGAACTCTTGTATAATACTTTGGAAGGCAGGGGAGTGATAAGGCCGGGCCCAAGGGGTATCCTCTTGTTCTTTATGGAAGACTTAAC
>NW_007524028.1:0-226 GCF_000475195.1 Diaphorina citri
CAGAAAGTAAGAAAACCTACCGAGATGTGCTGCAGCCCATAATAAAAACTTCTCGCGGGGAGTCATTTAGAATTTTAATTATTGGCGCAGCGTTCATTAGAACAAGATACTCATGTTTCTTGGGTAAGGTCATTTGAAAAGTAGGTACGTTATATCTCTGTCTACCTACTCATTCGGATTTTTTCTCTCCGAGCAAAATAATGAGAAATAACTCTCCGTCCTGAAG
>NW_007524029.1:0-226 GCF_000475195.1 Diaphorina citri
CCCGAGATATTGTTAAATTACAGCGAAAACCCCCAAAAAGCGGTAAAATGCCGCCAAGCGTTGCACCGGTCTTAACCATAAGTTTCGTGTCGCATCCTTGTCACATTTCAAAGCTACATACCAAATTTCAAGTCTCTAGCTCTCACCCTTCTCGAGATATTTTGTTTACAGACAGACAGACACACACACACACGGACCAATGGCTGAAACTTTGGATTTAGGCTCT
>NW_007524030.1:0-226 GCF_000475195.1 Diaphorina citri
ACCTACGTATTAAAATATTAGCCAGATCAAGTGAGATATGTCGAATACCTGTTCGGATAGATCACAAATCACCAGGATATCTTACGGTCTCGGTTCAATGAGAACCGATATGTGTTCGCAATCAAGACGTGTTTGAAAGCAAGTTGAGAACACGTGAGAACGCTCCCGGTTCTGTCCTGAGGGACAATCATGTGTGACACTTCATAAATCATAACCTGCAGCATTT
>NW_007524031.1:0-226 GCF_000475195.1 Diaphorina citri
GGACAAATACCTGTGCGCCGTAGGTGATCTTGTAGGCGACGAAAAAATGGTGTTTGCGGGAAAAAACAATGATCTCGTCAAAATATATCTCACTAGTGAATCCGAAGTAACTAAACTCTATGAAAACCATCCCCAAATAGTCATTGACTCTAAACCACTTTTTGTTAATAAACTTGTTGACAATGGCCACAAAATATTCCTTTGCAATGTTGAGCCAGGTGTACCT
>NW_007524032.1:0-226 GCF_000475195.1 Diaphorina citri
GTTTTATTGATTGTAATCGCGGGTTTGTTACAGAGGTGTCCCAGATGTCGAAAACAATTGATGGCTGACTTCAATTAGATCACTTTTGGTTCAAGGGCGACAGTTTTTTTCTACAACTGTTTGCATTTGTACGTCCGTAAATCTACCCTTGTTTGTGCCTGGCTCCTACCCTTGTAACGATTTGAACAATGTAATTTGTCATAGTGATTACATTCCTTATGGACAG
>NW_007524033.1:0-226 GCF_000475195.1 Diaphorina citri
AAATTCCATACCTCGGCTGGGATTGAACCCACGCCCTCCTGTTTACCAGGCGAGCGCCTTGACCACTACACCACCGACCACTACACCAAGTAAAGGGAAATCCTCGTTTCATCTCAATCCTACCGAGTTGGTAAACCCCAACATCAGGGCATTAGTCCATATTAGGCACTTTCGTGGAATGAGGCATAAGTCCAATATTTTCAACTCCAGCGCTCGTAGAGTCAAC